>NC_135497.1:115762439-115788693 GCF_052857255.1 Amblyomma americanum | reverse complement strand
TATTGATCGGCGATCAACGAATCAATTGCTATGTTAACAAATTAATTTAGCGCACCTGAGTTCGACACGAAGGGAGCAACAGAGTGGTAAAATGATTCAAACTACGCAGTTGTACTGTTTTTTCAAGACATTATGCGGAATGATTAAGTAATAAATATGCATAATGAAGTAAAATACGTTACTCACATCTTAATTTAGCATCATTTGGCAAATGTTTCTATTGCTGAGTGTGGGGCTGTTTTGTTTTATCAATCCAATTGTTTGACACACCTCTGGCAGTATGTGGACAGTCTGAATCCTTCAGAGAAGTGTGGCCTCTCGTTAGAAAGTGTGCCTCGTTAATTATTTAGACCTTAGGTCTGAGGTTCAGAAAGCTTTTTGCTGCTCACAGATTCTATTTTGAGCTCATGCAGGCGTTCGGAAAACGCTGCACCATAATTTGTATTCTTAATGTACAAAGAGCTGCTTTAGTTTGGTGGCGATCTTTTCCTACATTATAGCGCTTCATTCACGCACCAGCACATGGTGTCTTAACTTAATTGAAGACTCGATCCTCTATACTTGTAGAGTTTACTGAGTTCCAATTAAGCAATATGGCAAAAATAAGTGATTGGATAATTGACGCCGTAGAGGGAGGGCTTTGAATTAATTTCAACATCCTGGAATACATAGCACGCGGGAATTTTTACACGTCGCCTCCACCGAAATGCAGCCGCCCAGGCCGGGGTTCGATCCCGAAACAATGGGTTCGGGAGCCTAACACCAAAGCAGCCAAAGCCACCGAGCCACCACGGCGGGTAATTACGAAATTAATCAAGTTGCTTGGGCATTCAAAGTTGAGATTAGTTTTTTTTACGTTTTAAAGCTTCAAGCCCATTTTATAAGACGTCTTCGTTAATTTTGTCAGAACACTGCCTGGCTCAGAACGATCTCTCTTGCCTTCTTCCATAATGCGCCCCCAGGCAGCTGTATAATCCCATGTTTTGTTAACACCGGCTAGGCTGCCGCTAAAACTTGAAAATGCTACTGTTAACTGTGGTGCTTTAGCGCTCTCCTGTTAGACGGTTCTAAGCCTGAGCTTAATCCCTGGGTTTTATAGGGGGCAGTGTAATACTCAAAGTGATTGTAACAACACCTAAACAAATTAAAGCAACGACTTCTGACAAACAGAAACAGATGGTCTGTGTTTATGTTTGCCGCAGAGCGCGTCCAACTTTCAATTCCATTTAGGTTCTTCAGTGTAAACACTATCCATATCTGTAAGCGGCGCATATTTCTAAACGTCTGTGTAAAGTGAATTTTATTTTTTTAATTATTGTATAGCTTGATTTTATCGAAATTTTCAAAGGAAACACCGGATGGTGGAGCAAGTTTTTGGGACGGGTAATCAGCGTCATCCAGGACGTGACATACAGCTAAAAACCGCCGGTGTGTAGCTTATTCGAGCCCTTGCACAACATATTTTGGGGGGCCTCTGTTTCGACATATGTCGTTGAAATGCAAAGACAGGCCAAGTCGCTTACTAACCACAACTTGCTTATTGGCAGGTTTCTTACAGACTGCCTATGAGAACGAGGCTGCCAGAGGGACTCGATCCGGAACTAGAATTCAGTTTACGATGCCGGATAGTCATAACTCACATACGCCCGTGCAAAACAAGCGAGGTGGCGCACGGGCTGAGGCGATCATCACATAACACGCTCGCGTTATCGCCGTGCTCGTAGTCCACGGTAAAGACGCAACGTATACGCTCAACACGGTTTCGGGACCACCGCTTCATGTCATACAAAATTTTTGCTTAGCCTCTCATCCTACGGCCTTCTTTTTTTTTTCCCCCGCTGTGATAGCGACTGCTTAAGTTTTGCGGAGGTACACGTTTCTGAACACATTCCAAAAAGAAGATGGCTTTCGGCATTAAAGAAACAGTTAATGCGCTATACAGTACACATACGTCTGTGCGTATTTGTGTGAACTCGTCGTGCTTGCCTCTTGACGATTATAAACGAGCCTTTTATATTTGTGAATATAAACACCGTCTTTGAGAGGCTCATATAACCAAGCCAATATATTAAGAACACCTTACCTGTAGCCCAAGGTTAAATGTTTGGTTAAATAAACATTTTTTAAAACGATGGATATTTATTCCTGTAACGAACAGTCTTTCACATTAGCAGACAAGGAAAGGGACGGATGGTGTGACCCGATAAGGGGAGGTTCGGCAAACGCGATCTTAGTAAATACCGTGTAGGCGACGGGCAGTAAGCTGATCGGTATGCAATTTTTCAAGTCCTTGACGTCTGCTTTCTTATGTTGTATAAAAGTATACAACAGAGCAGAAAGGCAGGTCTTAAAATTAACATGCAGAAAACCAAAGTAATGTTCAACAGTATCGCAAGAGAACAGAAGCTCGTAATTGGTAGCGAGGTGCTGGAAGTGGTAAGTCTACTTACGGCAGGTAGTGACAGCTGATTCGGATCGTGAGAGGGAAATAACTAGAAGGATAAGAATGGGGTGGAGCGCATATGGCAGGTTCTCTAAGACAATGAATGGCAGTTTACCAATATCCCTGAAGAGAAAAGTATACAAGAGCTGTATCATACCGGTACTCACCTATGAGGCAGAAACGCGGAGGTTAACGAAGAGGGTTCAGCTTAAGTTAAGGACAACACAGTGAGCCATGGAAAGGAAAATGATAGGTGTAACGTTAGGAGACCGGAAGCGGGCAGAGTGGGAGAGGAAACAAACGCGTGTTAATGACATACTAGTCGAAATAAAGAGGAATAAATAGGCTTGGGCAGGGCATGTAATACGATGGCAAAATAACCGCTGGTCCTTAAGGGTGACGGAGTGGATTCCAAGAGAAGGCAAGCGTAGCAGGGGGTGGCAGAAAGTTAGGAGGGCGGATGAGATAAGTTTGAGGGGATACGGTGGCCGCAGCTGGCAAAAGACAGAGTTGATTCTGCGATCTTCTAGGTCGAAATATTTTTACTGCAAGGAGCTAATTGTACGGTCCATGCTGTCGATACGTCCTGTTTGTTTTTAAAAATCAGCAAGCCGCGTACTCAAGGCAGAAATTATTCATTTTTCGAAATTCTCCTGTTGTGTCAACTATTTCAGATGTTAACATGTTATGAGCTGCAAGCAATTGCTTTAAAGGTTCTGAAGTGTCTATGTGTCATTAGGTCCGGAGCTCGATTCCACATCACCACAAAAAAAGAAGCCTGAAAACACAATACACATCCTTAGCCGTGTGAAGGCAGTGTTGGGTGCACGGCAAGACCAAAAGGCCGTGGCAGTCACTTCTAACTGTACAATCACCAACCTGTGCGAAGCAGAAGAACAAAGCGCAAGGCAACATGCCTATGAGCCGTCCGTAGTGCCCATGAAACCCATTCCACTCTTACACAACATAGCCTCGAAGAGTGGCAGGAAGTGGTGAGAAGCGCAGGACTGGTAGCCAAAAAGAGGGCTTTAATTTGACTGCAACATTGTAAATGTTAACCTAGTTTTAGCTGTTCTCAGTGGAACCATGAAAGAGAGGAGGGAAATTTTTTTGGATCGAATCGCATGAGTGCCGAAATATTATTGCGAGGTGTAAGATGGCGCGGGAAGCGGCACGTGGCTGGACGATCGCCCTGGACCTGGCGGTAATTGAACAACAATGATAATATAAATTCTAGTAATTATGTAATATAACTGTGTAATACACATTTCTTCTGGCAGTAATATACACGCCACAAGAAACGGCAGGTCGCCTCTTAGTCACTTTGTGCATTCGCAGATCGCAGCAAACTTCAGACAAATCGCTAAAAAATACTTGTCATAGAACAAGCCAAGGCCGCACCGCTTGCGACGATGCTACCGCCTCACTGGTACTTTAGTTACCTGACAGAAGCGAGTTTAAATTTGCTTGTTATACAGATGAACTCTGTATGGCTGGACAGAGTGGCGATATATGGCGAGGTTGGTCTTACTGAAAGAAATCGGATCAATATTGCCGCTCGAAATGTTTTGGAAAAAAGAGAACTTCGACCCCCTTGAGGGCCACGCAATGTGGCAGTGCATTCCGTTGCAATAGTGGCCTCCTTGCTACCAGGACGTTCGGGTTTTCAGAGTTCGTTCTTTTCCTACAATTTACATTTATTAACCACCTTTAGGATATTTTTCATGTCTTTTGAATTATAATTCACGATCAGATAACTACATTCCCCCCCCCCCCCCCTCCGAAATCCACACTCCCTGAAGGACAGAACTCCGACATCGAGCCGAGGGCGTGGGGATAAGAACCAGGCAGCGCCTCCAGCAGAACCGGGACTCCGTGATGCAAAGCCGAATATCGACAGCTTGCCCGATCGAGCTGAGCCACCTATGCGAGCCGGTAACATCGAACGTCGAGGCGCCTCTTACGACCTCACCTGGATCCCTTGCAGCCAAGAAGCTAAGTGATTTGTGCTGTCCTACAGCGTCGCCAGAAGAAGCCTCTTCGGCAGGGGAACGACAAACCGGTCGAATGCGACATATTCCAGGGAACGTTGCCGAGGCTTCGGAACCGGTACTACCCATTTGAATACCAAGAACAAGCAAGCTAGGAATCACGAACATTCTGCTATTCATGATTAGAAATGCTTACCTGCATGCATTCTTGTGAAATTTCAAATTATATTTTTGTGGCAGAAAGTTGGGATTCTATGGGCAAGGAAAATGTCATAGACAGGCTGTGGGTCCTGAGAGCTCGAACCTATACAATAGCACAAAATAAAGTTCGATGACACACGCACGTACTTTACTTGCGAAACAAAATTTTGCGCAATATGAAGGTACTAATCACTTGTAAAATTTTACGCATATTTCATGAGACATTTGAGCGAATTCTTGCATAAAAAACAAATAAACTTGAGGGCCTTCTTAAACACACTCTTAAAGAAGAAATGTGATAGCATTTAGGCTGCCTGCTATGGTGTCTACAATGAGTGTCTATTGCTCTTCTTACGATTTTCCCACCAAAACTTTGGTCGGAACTGGTTCTGCTGCCCTTATATGGAATGCATGAGTTATCACCTTCTGGAATGTTCGTTTCTTTCCACTGGATTATTATCATATAGGATTACACTAATCCTACCCGCTAATCTCCACTGATCCCCCTTAACCCATTTTCAGGCGTGAGCCTACATTCAAAATGGGGGGGGGGGGGATTTTAGAATTTTCGGGGCTGAGCCAACATCCAAAGTTAGGGGTCCCCAGATTTTCAAATTTGGTGGCGCCCTGTGATTGGACCACTGGTGCTCACTTGGTGTTGGTGACATCACGACCCTCTCAATCGAATTCATAAATCTTGGGAAGTCCGCATACCACTACTGGCGCAGTGGTACAGCGGTTAAGCGATGCGCCACTGCACTGGCGGGAGGCTGTTTCTAACACAGCCACCGGTGGCGCTTGTGCATCCCAGGTTGCTCTTCCCGAGCTCCCGGAAAGATCATGCGCAGATCCATGGTGGGCAAGTGGCGATTGCATTGAATTTATTTGAATTGACTTCATCGTCACGTGCTATGGTGGCCAGGCTCTAATGACGTCGCAACGTCGCGTGTCCTCTCTGGACCAATCATTAATTTAACTGCCACCTGCCACGGTGGGCACTTTGCTCACAATCCGGCGGGCAGGTTGTCACCTGCCACGCTGGACAGGTTGTGATGACGCCACAAAATCACGCGACCTCTCTCGACCAATCAGGGAATTTCGTGACAGAGAAGCGGAAATTTTTTGTGACAGGACAACCTGAACGTTATCCTGTTAAAACAGAACACCGTACATAGTTATATAGAAAGAGAATACATGCTTATTGACCTTCCCTATGGCCTTTGCGTATTGGGCGTGAGGCGGCTTTCCGGTAGCGCACTCTCAGCTTAATAAACAGTCCTGGCACGCTATGCAATGCTGCCATCGATTAAAGGCCTATATAAACCTTGCCTATTTTTTCTAAGGCCATAGAAACAGTGATACACTCTAGATTATCCAGCTGCCTTGCTAAGCATCCTGTCCTGCATGACGTTCAGCAAGGTTTCTGTAAGCACCATTCCACGGAAACAGCGCTACTAAAGCAAAAGAAACTCGTAATAAATATCATGGAATCGCAGCGCTGACAGACAAGAACACAGAGAGAACACACAACTGTATGTGTGTGTTCTCTCTGTGTCCTTGTCTGCCAGCCCTGCGATTCCATGATGTTCGACAACTACCAACTAGACCAGCAACATACACTTCATAATAAATAGATTTTTAAATGAGAGCATAACACTTGGAATATATATATATATATATATATATATATATATATATATATATATATATATATATATATATATATATATATATATATATATATATATATATTAGCAGACATGGGAAATGAAGTGAGGGGCTCGCTTGACAAACATATTAAGGAAGCCAACAGTCACCGAAACCAAGGTGCACAGGGGAATGTTTCTATATTTTTATTTATTTATTTATTTTAATATCTAGAGCCAATCAATTAGTTTTTTTTAAAGAAAATTACTTATAAAGCAGCAGAAAAAACAACCATGCCGCCGGTGGGATATATATATATATATATATATATATATATATATATATATATATATATATATATATATGTATATAGCAGACAAGGCAAATTAAGTGAGGGGCTCGTTTGAAAAACATATTAAGGAATTAAGAGCACCGGACGCGATATTCGGAGGTCGTGGGTTCGGATCACACCAGCGGCATAGTTGTTTGTTCTGCTGCTTTATAAGTAATTTTCTTTAAAAAAACTAATTCATTGGCACTAGATATTAAAAAAAAGAAACATTCTCCTATGCACCTTCATATCGGTGATTGTTGGCTTCCTTATATATATATATATATATATATATATATATATATATATATATATATATATATATATATATATATATATATCGGTGATTGTTGGCTTCCTTAATATATATATATATATATATATATATATATATATATATATATATATATATATATATATATATATATATATACCAAAAGTGATTTCTGGCAGCTGATTTGGTCAATATAATATAAAATCACCAAAAATTGAAGAAACATAACAGGATTTAATTCACGACGTTTCGGCTGGAGGACCAGCCTTTTTCGAGTACTACACTCGATATCCTGTTAATTATATCCTGTTATGTTTCTTCAATTTTCGGTGATTTTATATATATATATATATATATATATATATATATATATATATATATATATATAATATATATATATATATATATATATATATATATATATATATATATGAAAAGCCTTCGGCTCTTTGCATCATGAAATTCTCCTTGCGAAACTTAGACTGTACGGTATACGCGGAGTTCTTCACAAGTTAATAGCATCTTATCTTAGACAACGTCAACAGTTCGCATCAATTGGCAGGTCTTCTGATACTAAAGCGATAAAAACAGGCGTACCTCAGGACAGTATGCTCGGCCCACTGCTATTTTGTTTGTACATTAACGATTTACACGGCCTATAACTCCCTCATTCTTCCTCACCTCACATATGCACAGTTGGTATGGGGAACAACTACAAAAACAAATCTAAAAAAATTGTGGCTTTTACAGAAGAAAGCAATAAGAATAATAGCGAACGTACCATGCGACTCCCACACAAAAGATCTCTTTAAAAAATTGGCAATCATTACTGTTTGGGAATGTTATAACTACCGATGACGGTATCTTATCATAACGCAGTAAGGAATAATAACTCCTTTCTTGCAAATATTTCCGCACTAAACAAAAATGTAATCGCATTTCATACACGCCACGCAGGTGTATGGTACATACCAACACCCAGTAGAACCTATTCCCTTCAATCAGTGACCTACACGCTTCCAGTCCTCCTGAATAATTATGCTCGCCACTCTATTGATTTCGCCCAACTGCCCAGGAAATCTTTGAAACAATTGTTTTTGTGATGTTATTTACTATATAAGCCTGAGATGTGTGTCTGTGGCTTAAGTGATCCGTTTGTCTATTTCCCTTTTGTTTTCTTATATCCGTGTATATGCGTTGATGATTGTCAAATATCCATGCGCCTTTCATGTTGATTCTGTGTGCGCGACAGTGTTTGATGTGCCAATGCTGCTGGCAGCAGCAGCTTTTTGTGGCTCCGTGTACTTTGTGCAAAGGCAAAAAAAATTTGATTTGATTTGATTTGACTTGATTTTTCTCAAATCATCTGCTCAGTTTACACGATTGTGACAATAAGCGTTATTTCTCTAGAGCAAGAATCGCATGTGCATCTAATGCATGGTCCTAGTAGGCATGGAGCCCTTCCTCTGCGATTTCAGATGTTTCTAAGAACATCGCTAGTAGAAATTCCGCTCGATGTTATATGAAGAAACTTAGCTGACACGTCATGACACTCGTCGTAAGGAATTAGAACGATGCAGTTGACAGAACAACACAATTACATTTTTAGTGTACCTAGACAGTAATTTCCAGCAGCAAATAGAGGAACTTAGGACACAAATGAGTTCAGTGCATTTGAATCTCCCCGGTGTGCAATGACACTTCAAGCTGTTTAAGCACACCAACGTAGAAGCCGTTTACGCCCTCCGAATTTCCGCATCCGCATACTTTTGAGATCAGATGGGTCTTCTATGTCACTTCACATTTTTTTTTTCAAGAATTATTTTGAACCACTTACTATTAATGTCTGCGCTTAATGTCAAATGTCCCTATTTTCTGTAATACACGAGCTTAAAAGGAAGTTGGTGAAGCTGATAAACCATGGCAAATTTCTCTCGCATGAAACGGGACAAAAACATTCAGAAATAATGCACAAATATTTGCGTGGCATCCGCAGTGTTATGATGAGGTTTGACTTATCATTATATTCTATATTGTTGCAAACGAACATATTATACTAACGCGACAGGACAAGGTGCGGCATGTACTATGCGTGGATTGACTGAGGTCCTGCCACACACCATACAGCTAGCTAGCAGACCACCTCCAAAATTCATCAGCAACGCGCTGCCATCTTCTGAACACCCTAAAAAAAGAAACAAGATTTGCACAGTGGTGACTGTACACAGAGCACAAAATATGATGAAATAATTTCACCGCCCTGAAAAAATAAGACTGGTCGCGGCGTCCTTCCTCGACTCCAGAGCAGTTTCCTCACGAACCGGAACTTTTTGACAAAAATTTATGAGCTGCTGTCTGGCCACAAGTACCTATCACGCACGCATACTTCCGCAAGAAGCGGCGCTAAGACCCGTTTTATTTAGGCTCTTTTTTTTTCAGTAACCTCCCCAGCAAACCTAACGAGGCAGCTGACGCCGGCCGCATATTTTACGCCGATGATATATAGCTTCAAATCGCCAGACTGCCGCTTGGAAAGGCGCCGAACCAGGCGAGGACGTGACGACAGACTCCGTGATAGCAGGGCTAACATCCCCATACCAAGAAAACTATCTTTTTGGCGCTTTTATTATATTTTAGGGTGGGGAGCAAAAGGGGGGGGGGCGTAGAACGTTAGAGAAAGCTTCCAAAATGACTCCATTACACAACATACGAAGTAGGGCGCTTGAAACGTAAATTGTCCAAAAAATTTCCCGTCAGTACCAGCTGCTTTTGCACCCATCCCATCCCGTCGTTCTTGTGAACGCCTGATTTGTGCCACGCATCTTCGTGTACCTTTGGTGCCTTTCATGGCTATAGTTTCGCTTTGCCTGATTTGCTTCCACTTATTTTTTTTGCCATTTTGCGGTACGAACAGCCTTGGTCAAAAGACCTAGGGTCGCAAGGTTTACTTCAGATATCTATATACTGGAGCCCTTACGGCACCACTGAGGACCAAAATGTATTAAAATGTGAGAACAAGGGCACTTCTCACCTTCAGAGAAGTAGAGCTTCAGGGGTGTCATGAGCGCCTCACTACACAGGGCTCAAAAGCAAAACATGTGGCCTGAGTACTTTCACCGAGGCTATACGTGTGTTGACTACCTGATGAATCTGTTGCTTTTATTCTGACATTTTTTACGCGGAATTCGCTTGCATGCGGCGCTCGAGTCTGGGATAATATTAACGTATCTATTTCAGTGCGACTATATTTTGATACCTGTCACCCTGCCATCACTGACTCAGGCGACTATCTACTAGTGGTTCAATACTATCGGCAAATTGAATATCGATAGTATAGATAGTTTTTCAATTATCTATAGTGTAAAAAGACTGCCTATATTACAAGTTTTGTCCATAAAGTCATGAGACTGATTTATTTTCTTCCCTAGAAATGAATCCCCAAAATAAACGTTGGTGCGTACGTGTAGCGTCATATTTTCGGGATAGCCTGAGCTATTTCTGTTAATTGCTGTGGCAGCCGCTAGATGGCACTATTGAATAAGACATAGCGCATGAAGACAGGACAGTGCAGAGACAACACAGGACGAGCGCTAACTGACAACTGCAGGTTTATTTGAAATCCACACTCGAGGAAACCAGTGCGCATGTCCAGCCACGCAGCAACAAACGGAAAGATCAGGACGCTGATACAGTTATCATCAAAACATCACATGTAAAAAAATTCAGAGCCTCAGACAAAAGGTAACAGCAAACGCCCCCTTTGATTTTTAACTTTCAGCACGAATTTTTTTTATTATTATTATTATTTTGAATTGAGGAAATAGAATTCTTTATGCAAGAGAGCAAGGGAAGGTTCGCTAACACACTTGTCTCTTCCAGTCCTTTGGATGTTCGATGCCTCAAGAATTTCTCTGGTAAGCTGGTCTTTGGCGCGGCCAACAACCTTAGTTTTGTACAGAAGAGGACGGCACCCGCAGTCCTTACAATGCATGGGCAAGTGCCTACCACTTACACCCTCGAGTGAATTGGAGTGCTCGCGTGAGCGATCATTCAAGCATCGGCCAGTTTAGCCTATGTAGACGCTGCCACAGCTTAGAGGGATTTCATACACAACGCAAACAGTGCACTCAGGAAATTTAGTTGCATGCTTGATGTTGCAAGCTGGTTTCTTGGAAATATTCCTGCTAGAAAGAGCGCAAAGACTTGAAAGCTTTCGGGGGGCTGTGAAAACCATATCTACTCCGAATTTTCCCGCTACTCTTTTTAAATTATGCGAAATGCTGTGTACTACTTCAAATTTCTTTTTCTGATTTTCTTTCTGGGAACCGGACCGCGTTTCTTCTCGACGTAATTTCTTCATCAAGGTTTCTGCCACTGCAGTGAGAACGTTGTCACTAGTCGTCTGCGCATTCTACTGTGAGTGAATGTGGAGAGATGGACGTCCACCTCGAACAGCGTGTAAACATAAAATTCTGTGTAAAGCTTGGCAAGACAGCCACACCGACGTGTGAGCTCCTTCGTGACGCTTACGGCAACGAGACATTATCGCGGGTGTGAGTTTTCGAGTGGCACAAGAGGTTCGTTTCGGGGAGAACGTCGGTGGAATTCCGACGACACAAGGCAGGGGCGCCCTTCAACCTCACGGAATGAAAACAACATGGATCGGATCAGGGAAATCGTACAGCAAGACCGCACCATTACAGTCCGCATGCTGTCAGATGCTCTAGATATTAGTAAGACAACACACCAAATTTTTCGTGAGAACTTGGGGAAACAAAAGCTGAATGCCAGACTTGTGCTGCACTCCCTCACACAGGACCAGAAGGACACGCGGGCATCAGTGAGTGCTGATTTTCTCTCCGAGGCAGAGAATGATGTTGCATTCGTCGACAGTATCATTGCTGAAGACGAAACATGGTGTTTTCAATACGATCCTGGAACAAATAGCCAGAACGCCGAATGGCGGTCCACAAGCTCTCCGGCGTCGGGAAAGGTGCGGAGACAGAAGACCAAAACAAAGACGTTTCTGATAGTTTTCTTTTCGATGCCAGAAGTGTCATACACCACGATTTCGTCCCACAAGGGCAGGCGGTGAATCAGGAGTTTTATATCCGTGTGCTCCAACACATGCGTGATGCACTGCGACGGCGTCACCCTGACTTATGGGCATCTGGACAATGGAGCCTTTTCCGGCAGCTGGGAAGCCCTAAGGAACGCGATAATCGCTGTTACCAGCACAGCTAAGACTTTCGCGGTGCTCTGAATACTTTACCCAGTGACTCTACGGAGGGTACGTCTGCAGCGCTCGATGATGAGTGGACTGCGAGACAGAGAGCCTTAACGTTACCACCGTCTGCATACCGCATGCTCGGAGCACGCAAGAAAACTTCACCAAGTTTAGGCTGCAGTGATTACGCTCGGTACGTTGCGTAATCTTGTACTAGACGTAGTACTATCGGCATTTTTTTTTTGCCGTCGATAGTTCAATAGTGACCCAACTATCGACGTCTTCGCATCCCCTCCGCTGTCGCTAGGTTCAGGCGTTTGGCGCAGTGGATGATAAGGACGGAATAGATAAGCAGGAAAAACACACCGCAATAGCTAATATTTGCTTAAATCTCATCAGCATCGGAGGTGTCGACAGGCTGTAAAACGCTTCTCTCGAGGTCATTAAAGGAAATGTCGAAGAGGGTTTCGTTTGCGACTCCGCCAAGAGACGCTCCGCCATGTATACACGGCGCAGTGTTGGATTCTCGTTCACAGCCGCAATATCCGAGCAGTCGTACACCGATGCGGCGCAGGGCAGGGCTAGATGGAGATCACTGGGACGAGGCCCTTGTCCTGCACTGGATGTAGCCTTACTTAAGACCACGTTCGTGATGAAACTGAAACGCCACTTCTTCGTGTTTCGAGCAACAAACGGCAGGCTCTCGCATTCGGTGGGGGTTAATTCATCAGCTTCCATTGCAGTCACTGCGCGAAACACACAGTGAAAATAATTTGGTAAACATAAACGCATTCGTAGAATTTGCGCTTCAGACCGACTTCGTAATATGCATACCCAAACGTTGACAGCGCAGCTCCACGTAATATATATATATATATATATATATATATATATATATATATATATATATATATATATATATATATATATATATATATATATATATATATATATATATATATATATATATATATATATATATATATTCTTCTGTCGCAACCTGTTTCTTTAAATACATTTTTTGCCTTCCCTGAAGCGTTGGTAATGCAGAGTTTAAGAGAGGATGAAGACAACACGAGGAGTTTTTTTGTTTTTTTTTCATCAAGAAAACGAAATCAAGGAAACGAAGCTAAGTCAAATTTTGGTGTAATCGATACTTCATCGATTAATCTTGCTTTTCCAAAAGCTGGGAGGACGAAAGGCGCGCGGCAACGCCTAGAACACCTCGCACAAATGCTATGTCAAGTCAAAAATATGTCAGATGCTGCTGGTGTACGGATCAAAATGAGCCAAATCCAATGAGTGAAAGCCTTCTTTGTCAGCTTGATAGGTCGGACGTCTTTGGCCTTGGTTTTATTTATTCCTTCCCCAGCGTTACTCTTACATCGAATCCGAAGGATACGAAGACGTCGGGAGAAGACCTGAACCCAGCAGACAACAACGATAATGATGAGGTCATTAGCCCCGTCGCCGGTGAGCCTTTGCTAGAGAGCGTTTAAAGCGCTTAATTCGGTTAGTCGGCAGTGGCTTTCTCAGTGCATTATTACAAGCAAAATAGCAGAGGAAGATAAGAAACAAAAATACTAGCCATTGCTCTGTCGTTTCTTTTTGTTCTGTACGCGTCTACCGTTTCCCTACCCCTCGTGAATTTATGATGCTACAGCGAAGTAAAATATAGATCCAATAGACACCATGCATTTGTATATCCCATGCATTCTGTCTCCGCTGAGCCGCCGCGATGGCTGAGTGGTTATGGCGCTCGGCTGCTGACCCGAAAGACGCGGGTTCGATCCCGGCAGCGGCGGTCGCATTTTGATGGCAGGTGAAATATTAGAAGCCCGTGTTCTGTGCGATATCAGTGCAAGTTAAAGAACCCCAGGTGGTCGAAATTCTCGGAACTCTTCACTACGGTGTATCTCATAGCCTGAGTCGCTTTGGAACGTTAAACCCTCATAAACCTAAACCTGCCGCTGCTGAGGCTCAGTCGTTATGGTTCTCGGCTGCTGACCCGAAAGACGCGGGTTCGATCCCGGCAGCGGCGGTCGCATTTTGATGGCAGGTGAAATATTAGAAGCCCGTGTACTGTGCGATGTCAGTGCACGTTAAAGAACCCCAGGTGGTCGAAATTCCCGGAGCCCTTCACTACGGCGTCTCTCATAGCCTGAGTCGCTTTGGAACGTTAAACCCTCATAAACCTAAACCTGCCGCTGCTGAGGCTCAGTCGTTATGGTTCTCGGCTGCTGACCCGAAAGACGCGGGTTCGATCCCGGCAGCGGCGGTCGCATTTTGATGGCAGGTGAAATATTAGAAGCCCGTGTACTGTGCGATGTCAGTGCACGTTAAAGAACCCCAGGTGGTCGAAATTCTCGGAACCCTTCACTACGGTGTCTCTCATAGCCTGAGTCGCTCTGGAACGTTAAACCCTCATAAACCTAAACCTGCCGCTGCTGAGGCTCAGTCGTTATGGTTCTCGGCTGCTGACCCGAAAGACGCGGGTTCGATCCCGGCAGCGGCGGTCGCATTTTGATGGCAGGTGAAATATTAGAAGCCCGTGTTCTGTGCGATGTCAGTGCAAGTTAAAGAACCCCAATTAGTCGAAATTATCCGGAGTCCTCCACTATGACGTCCCTCATAGCCCTAATCGCTTTGGGACGTTAAACCCTATAAACCGACCAAGTCAACCATACATTCTAACCAGTTCACTTTTCCGCTGCCGAAGTGTGAACATTAGAAATGAAGGCTGCCACGTCAGTGCTTGCGACAGAAGCCTGCTATTCGCATTTACTTGCTTATGTTGAAGCACAGCAATGCCTTCGATTACGCACAATGAAAGTTCGAATTGTTTTTCTGCTGCACTCATAGCATAATCATTTCTCAGCAATACATTCAAGACTATATAGCTTAAAAACAACTGCAGAAAAAAGTTTCTGAACAAAGTTGAGGCAAATCTAGAGTTTTACATCGAAAAGACTCAAATCCAAAGTCTACTTGTCGATATTGACTACATTATCTGCATAAAGGCTCATTACATCATGGTGTAAAGTTGCTCTAACATGTTAAGCACATAAATATCAGCATGGATAGCGCTACACTTTGTGCGGATAACAAACTTTTGCGTTTTTCTTGGTTTGCTTTTAGCTTCGTTTCGGGGAAAAAAAAGAAACTATTCGCATTCAGCAGCCAGCAGGCACGCAATCTCTTCCGCATTGCATAGATGAGGAGTGACAGCCACAGCTAAATACCATTAAGAAGCACTTCGGGGACAATTTTCCGCCTTCCTTCCAGAAAAAAAGAGGCTTACATCGATAAAGAAAAGAACACAGGAAGTTCGTGTCCGAATATTAAGCTCGCCTTCCGCCCCCCCCCCCCCCTTTTTTTTTACCCTTGCCAAAATAGAAAAAAAGAAACAGAGAGGGCACGGTAGTATTGAGTGACGTGAGAAAGAAAAATGCACGCCGTGAGATTGACTGCTAATAATACAGCGCTGTGCTTTGTGCATCCTCCGCCGCTCACTGCGCGCCCACCTTTCTCTCTCCATCAAAAACCCGCTGGAGCTGCAACATATAATGGGAAGCTCGGTGTTGTAAGCGCGCCGCGCTAGTCTTGTCCGCGCAGAAATGCGAGCCATCTTTTCGATGGGGAGCGGGGGCATAAAATGCGCAATAAATCACCGCAGCGATGAGAGCAGGCAAGCGCAAGCAACAGAGGCAGGAAAATGCAGCGTCCCTGCTGGACGCCGTATCATTAAGCGTATCGTATTCCCGAGTTGCTAAACAGGCAGCAGAGGAGAGTCCGCTGGCGGCTAGAACAGATAATTATGACCCCCGAAGGGAAGACAAACCCGTATATAGGACACTTTTATTTAATAAAAGTGTAGGTGCAAATTGGATTAGAAACTGAAGCGGCGCACAAGCGTCAGCTGAATTATAAAAACAAAATCTGCAGGACTCTCGGGTTCTGAATGAAACTAAAAGAATCAGAAAGTTTGCGATCGATATGATGTCTTGCATAGGGCGACAGTTTCACCATATGCAATTGGGGCAGCCTTATTATGCGAGCACGTACGAATCCGAAGAGCTGGCCGCACAACTCGGGGTCAGATTATCCAGGTGCGAGGAATATACGGTCCAAGTTTCGCTCATTCCCATCCGAAAGATGCCTGAAATAGTGTCTAGCTGCAGATACATGCTTGACCAAAAATCGATTTCCCTCTAGAGCGACCACACAGAGGCCTATAGGCGGATCTTTCGCACCTTTATTTCCAATGGCAGGTTCCAAAACATAATAAAGCGTTAATGTACTACGTATGTTCAGTGCATTCATGTTTGTAATCTGCGTTTTGCAGCGAAATTACTCGGAACAGGTTGAGGAAAAGACGGTTTGAATAGAGGCGAGAAGGCAGCCGGGCAGCGACGCACTGAAGGTCTCTGCTGGCTCGCATTTGCAGGCGAAACGCGCACACGCGCTGCACCCGGCGAAGCTGCCTGTCTGCATCCGTCGCGCGGTCACCGCCGGATCAATACGTGCCGCCAGCTCGGCGAGTATATGAAAAGGAATGTCGTCGGACGCGGCATAATAAATGCGACTGCGGAGGCGCCTGCGTATGGCTAACGCAAACACAAGATGTCGAGGCGGGTCGGCTCGCTTAAAGTTTTACGTTTATGTCGCTGGCAGGCTCAGGGTACGAGCGGCCATCGCGTTGCGATCGGAACTTTGTTATCAGTGAGTTTTGTTGCACGGACCCGACGGACTCTTTGTTGCGAAGAACGGCTTCACTTCTTCAGTGTCACCCACGCACGCTGTTCCCGCAGCCTACCCCCCCCCCCCCCCCCCCCCCCTCCCGAATGCGCTAGAAAAAGCAAGTGTGTGTCCTTGCTCCGCCTTCGCGCATGGTTTCCCTGTGTGCAGGTCGGACACAGCCCGCCCATTTCTCTTGCCGACATACGTTGAGGAAAGCGCATATAGAAAAGGGAGAAGAGAGCACAGCCCGAAGAAACCTTTCTTCCGCAGTTCTTGCGAAAGCCTGCAAAGGAACTGTCTGGAAAGTGAATTTTTTACGGAGGCGGCACATGCGAGTACCGTGCTACTAGTTCTTTATTAACTACATCACACAGGCTCACACACTCACTCGCAGAAAAAAAAAAAAAACTTCGTCAGCGTGTTGTGTTTAACGCAAGAATGCAACTGAGTCTCCTGATTTTTTGGCAGTGCGCAAAAAGAACAAGACGTATTAGGCTTTCCGGTCTCGCAACTGTTGCGATGGTCATGAATAACCGGTGCACGTTTAATTCGGGCACCTGTTTCTTTTTTTCTTTTTTCTGATCGCCGCAACGGCCTAGCGGTCTGAGCACCAGCCTTGCATGCGGGAGGTGCTGCGTTCGATCCCCAGTGTCTGCGGGTACCAACCGGTGACAGAATAGGTACAAGCTTTCCCCTGGCCTGGTACTCAACTTATGTGCAGTAAAATACTTGAGAAATGGTTCTTTAACCCCAGTTTGTATATATGAAAAGACCTTGTGTCATGGCGCTTTTTAGCCAAAGCTGCCCTTGTGCCATAAAAATGCATCATCATCCCCTTCTACGTTTTCTGTTCGCGCCAATACATTCCTTTTTTCCTGAAGTCAGAAATATAAGTTTAAGAAATTCCAATAATACTTGCATCCGAATGCTAGAACATCGGCTATGAGAAACGACATAGCGTAGAGCTCCAGGCCAGTTGCCAGAATCTAGACTTCTCAAATGAATTTCTTGATCAGCGTGCGGACCTCATTTGGGATCTCTAGCCTAACCTGGCGTATACTGTGCTATTTCTTGAATTCAATTTTGTCTTCCAAGCTTTATTAGCCAGCATAAAAGCTTTTCTATTAATTCAGAGGTCGCGGGAGATAATTCCTATTTCTCAAAATTTCGTAATCGGAGCTTTTTCTCATGTTTTCTTCTGAAAAAAACTTTTCATAATAAAAAGACAAACGTGTCGCATACATGTACAGCTCCCTTTTCGCATTCCCTAATTCGGAATATAGCACCAAAATATAAACTAAAGAAAATTGATACTGCAGTTGTTGCGAAACTGTTCAGACGTCCTGCGTTAATCCTGCCGCATAGTGCACGGGAAACAAGACCGCGGATAAAAAAGGCTGTTGAAGAGCGCGTGCCCCTTATTACATCACACGCGTGTAAAACAAAAGGAGCTACGAAACGGCGACGGCCATGGACCGGCGGGGCCCGAGCTGGCGGGCCACTCGGCCAGCCTCTCCGTCCATCGATGAGCCCTCGGGGAGGATTTTGCGCGGCGAGGCATCTCTGCAAATAAGATCATTAATCCGCGAAAGTGGAGGCGGTTCCCACTTAAGCCCGGCAGCTCACGCGATGTCGTCTAGCACCGAACGAGATGAGAGCCTCCCAGATAACATCCTCGCTACTTTATCGACGCTCTATCTGGGGCAGCTGGGAGAGCAGACAGCGGCTCGGAGCGGCCGACGTTTCTGGGAAGCGTCGCTGTTTGCCACACAGACTGCAAGGGGAAGAGGCGGGTGAGAAGGAGGCGGGCTCGTTGCTGCCATAAGAGGACATGAAAGTCATAGACGAAAATCGAAAGCTAGCTTCACAGATTGGGCTGCTACACGTTACACAAAGAAAAGGAAAAGAAAAGTGTTTGAAGAGAACAGCGTCCGCAAAGCCCCTTAATCGGTACAGCACTGCGCGGGGCATGCGGTTCTTGCGAGCTTTATTTTCAACGCTTTACGATGTACGTACGTGTTGGGTTCGGGATAGCACATATTACTGTATGGCGATCGTAAGCACAACGCTTTGTCTGCGGCGACGTCCAGTCTCAACGCAGTGGAAATGACGAGAATGACGCAAATTACTTCATGTTCGCCGAAATTATGCATTCCGGCTCGGAAGCAGTACGTTAATGCTTCGAAAAATGTTCGGTGAAGTGAAAGTTGCAATGTACTGAAACGCATTCGTCTGGAGCAGATTTTTGTATAGAACACAATGGGGTTCCCGCGGGGGATTTCGCGAAAATTTAGCTGAAAAGTTCGCTTAAGTGACGTTCGTCCGAGCGGTATTTCACTCTATATTCTGGGAAATTCATGCTAAAAATGCCTGCTGTGTCAAGCTCCAATACACTGAGGAAAATAATATTTATTCTTTTTAATTATTTTTTTGCTCACATGGACTGCGGCAAATATGTTGCTGAAAGATTCCAGACTCTGCGTTTAAGCAATTTTAGCTTGAAAGCTTACCTTAAGATTCTAATGTCATCACTTTTTAAAATTCTCTTTGCGATTTTCGGTTCAGTACTCTCGATTCGGTACAGTGCTGTGTGGTTCCTGCACAACAGGCCATGTTTTTCGCTTACAGTAGGCCTCGGAATGGTTGTTTTGAAACCGACGAACAAAGAAACATGGCCCAAGGAGCTGCCAAGCGAGTGCTTTGCCTCGTCGCTCACTGGATCCAGCCATGTCGTCGGTTTTAAGTGGTGCATTTAGACGGTACCTTGCTGACAATAGTGAAAAATTTCACAATCGGGCTGTTATTATTATTTTTGCCGCTTCCAGCACCTCTACTACTACGACGACTTTTGGTACTGCTCCTTTCGCTAACACCACCCCTACTACTACCACGACTACTACTAGTACTACTACGACCATCACCACTACTACCACCACTACTACGGTTTATGGTTTATGGGGGTTTACCGTGCCAAAGCGACTCAAGTTATCAGGCTATGAGGGACGCCATAGTGAAGGGCTCCGGGTAATTTAGGCCACCTGGGGTTCTTTAATGTGCACTGACATCGCACACTACACGGGCCTCTAGAATTTCGCCTCCATCGAAATTCGACCGCCGCGGCCGGGATCGAACTCGCGTCTCTCGGGTCAGCAGCCGAGTGCCGTGACTATTGAGCCACCATGGCGGCACTACTACTACTACTACTACTACTACTACTACTACTACTACTACTACTACTACTACTACTACTTCTACTACTACTACGGCCACCACCACCACCACCACCACTGGTACCATCAGCATCACTACTACCACCAGCACCACTACTATTACTACTACTACTACTACTACGACGACGACGACGACCACCACCACCACCAGCACTGCTACCACCACCACCACTACTATTACTACTACTACTACTACTAGCACTACTGCTACGACTACTACTACTACTAATACTACTACGACGACGACCACCACCACCACTACTACTACTACTACTACTACTACTACTACTACTACTACTACTACTGCTGCTGCTACTACTACTACTGCTGCTACTACTACTACTACTACTACTACTAGTGCTACTACGACGACCATCACCACCACCATTACTACCACCATCACCACCATCACCCCCACACCACTACCACCACTACTACTAGTACTACTGCCACCACCACCACCACCACTACCACTACTACTACTACTACTACTACTACTACTACTACTACTACTACTACTACTAGCCGCCGCGGCTGCTCAGTGGTTATGGCGCTCGGCTGCTGACCCGAAAGACGCGGGTTCGATCCCGGCTGCGGCTGTCGCATTTCGATAGAGGCGAAGTGCTAGAGGCTCGTGTACTGTGCGACGTCAATGCACGTTAAAGAACCTCAGGTGGCCTAAATTATCCGGAGCCCTCCGCTACGGCGTCCCCAAAGAGTGAACCGCTTTGGGACGTTGAACCCCCCAAACCAAATACTACTGCTGCTATTGCTACTGTTGCTACTACTTGTATACTGCCATTATTAAAACTATTACTACTGCAACTGCTAGTAATACTACCAATACTACCACTACTACAATTACTACAACTAATACTGCCTCTACGACTACTGCTGCTCCTACCCCGCCACGACTGCTGTTGGTTTTACTGCAAAACCATTATACTAATGCTGCTACAACTAATACTGCTACTACTTCTGCCTAAAATACTACTCCTACCGCTGCTTCAACTGCTACTACTTCTACTATTACTGCCACGGCTAGCATTGCTACTAGTCCATAAGCTCATAAAGCAGGCCTAACGTTCTCTTTAAACTTGTCCGTGGTGTCATTGACTGCCTAAAACTGTTTAGCCGCATCAAATTTCAGATCTCACAAAAACTAACGAGAATATTTCCGCCTTTTCATATGACTTACCTAGTAGGTTCTTTCCAAAACCAAATCGCAGGCTTCCAGGAAATACTATTGCTCTATTCAGAACACATGCAAACGTTTCACTTCCCGTTATCCGCTTTTTGTATACAACTTCGATCCATAATATGAGCCTCTCATCCTGCCTTCATTCAAGCGTCGTAAGGGGAGCCGTGTAATCCGTCTTCTTAAGATCGACGACCGGAAAGTTTGCCTTGCAGCTGTCATTTCGGTCACGGGCTTTTTAGTGGGCTATGTATTATTATCTTTTCGCCATTCTTCTTTATTGCTGTCTTGGTCCAATTGTTTTGCTTCCTCGAAATCGCTTGTTTCTCTCTCTCCTCATGTATGCTCGGTCTTCAGCCCAAGAATTTATCTCAAGTCATCGAACTCACTGCCAGGGTTAAAGTCTGTGGCTACTTTGCGCTCAGTTAGTTAGCTTTCTGGAGCGCCTGTCGACTAAAAAATTTCGGTTGGCCCCCTGGCTACTTTCTGGATATTTTGGACAGTAACATAGGAGAGTTTCATAGCTATATTTACTAGTGCCTACTAACATACAGGAAGGTGATAATCACCATCGTACCTCCTAATTTCCAGCTTTTTTTTCTTGCTATCCTGATCCTGTCTGCACGTTGTAGCATCTTTATTTTACCCTTTACCCTTTATTTTACCCTTTTTTAATGCGCGATGACAGCGTAGAGCATGCTCCGGATTCCAATCCAAGAATTACAGTGAGAGCGTGAGCAATACGCATTCGCTGCAGTGAGTTATTTTTTCCTCTCTATATCCCCGGTTCTGTGTTCCGACTATAACTTTCTTCTCATTACCATATCGCCTTTTTTTGGTTTTGACGTCTTCACACTTTCCCAGAGGCTGAATGCCATAAAACTAAAAAACCATTGGAAGCGCAGAGGGTCGCGTACATTAACGAAACTGTCGTCTCAGTGTAGTTTTGATGTTTTGAATTTTCTCGGCAAGTGTAAAGGTGACAGTGACTGAGGACGGGTGATCTATACGTTAAATTGAAATCGGCCGTGCAACAAACTTCTCGGTGACCCCCGCGACTTGAAGAAAAAAACCTTTGTTTTTTATTCTCCAAGGTCATCTGCGTGCAACGCTACTCAGGGATCCCGCGCCTCTATGAAAAAAAAATTGTTTCTCTCAGACCACCTTTGTCCCACGCGATCACACTCTTTTCCCCAGCACGCAGCGCGTAGCAGGAAAATCGGGGGAAGGAGCACCGCTCTGTTCTTTGCCAGCACCTGCCGTGTTTGACGTTCCGCATTTGCTTGTGCAGCACTGGCAGCGTCCAGAGAGCAAGGATTCTTTGTTTCTGGCCTTGTAGCACGCCTCGTGGCCCGCGCCTCTGTTATAACCGTGCTGTTATCGCTGTGAGGCGCATGTCTGCGCACGGCTGCGAAGCAGGAATTCGTGGCTAAGTATACGTTGCCTAAATGTCATCCAAGTGCTCGTAGGCCGCACGGCAAAGGTTGGTAGAGGTTCTGGTTGGCAACGCATGTTTTGGTGTCGATATAGCTGTCCTTGCATGCTGGTTAATATAGAAGCTTCGAGAGTATGTGTTGTTTAAACGTTTTTTAGCTTGTACAGTTATATGGTCTCAGTAGAAACCAGCCGTCGACTATTGCCACTTCTCAAGCGGCTTATTAGCATGCCATCGCCAGTCAACTTGCGCAGTTTTTCAGAGCGTATAGAGTATTATCGTGTAAGCTAGCGGCAGCGTTCTTCTATTTTTTTTGGCGCAATTAGACCAGTCTGACATCCGGATCAGTGTGCGCGTGTGTGCTGAGCGTGATGCGCTAGACGTTTGCACGTTCCGGTGTATAGCTACGTGATTTAATTGACTGCGCAGTTAACTTTTCCTCAATTGCAGTCACCATGTACATGTCCGTTTCATTGTTTTGGTCTGTCCGTCTCATGCGCCTTTTTCCACTAGTCATGAACCAACTCGACCACCAGTCTATTCTTCTGAACAACGTTAGCTAATGGCACAAATCAGACCTTTGAAACACACGAAAAGCACGCTCGCCTTTTTTTCAGCGCATGAAAATCCTGCTATCCTTGATCCATACAAATGTGTAGGCCTTGGCCTTTGTAGCCGTTCGCGTCGCTCAGAACAGCTCTTTGTCATTTCGTCAAATTTCCTGAGAAGGACCGCTCTGTGTCAGTTCCCGCATTTTCAGGCAGGCTGACAATCGCGCGTCTCGCTCGGCAACTTTTCAGATTCAATAAGGACACGTACAGGTTTATTACCACGCACAGGCAACCGGTGCGCCGCAATAAGTTGACACGGGATAAAAGACGGGATGCCACGTTTGTTGGCTTAAGGTCTGACCAAGCAGCAGTTAGATCCTCGTTGGCATGCGAAGGCAGTCCATGCACCTCAAGAGTGGAAGACCTTCTGTACTGTCCGGTATTGTTCATTTCGTTCAGAAATGAAGGTTGGTTGTTGAAGAAAACATACAACGGCCAAAGAAGAAAAAGTTTTAAAACATGACGTTTCGGGACCCCTACGAGTCCCTTGTTCACTAGGAGGATGAACGGAATGGGCTGCATCTTATAGTATATGCACTTGACAGCTCAGTGAGTGGGTGTAGTTATCGAGAAGATTACCGTTCGTCCTGTTAATACCATTCTTGGTAACTTGGATGTAAAGATTTCAAATGCCAACGTGATGATAAAGATTTCTTTGTGTCCAAGATTGTGGCGTTTTCTCAGCCAGTGGCGTGCTTAACCACTACAGAATCCTCTGCAAGGGCGCTGGAGGACGTGCAGCATTGGATGACGTCGTCTTTTAAGGCGATAGCCTTTAATGGCTCACACTCACGGTGTCCGTACGTCCGTGCGTCCGTGGCACTGTTCAACTCGATAAGAAAAAAAAAATCTTCGTGCACGATGAGATTCGAGCAACCACCCTTCCCGTTCCGCAGCTGAGCGTGCTAAGGACTACGCTACTTCCTGCCAACGCACATGTAGTTTTCTTTATCTGGGGACGCTGGAGAGTGTTTGCAGAAAGGCGTCGAATCAGACGGATGCCTCCCAAATGCCCTCCAGTGTCTCCAGCATTTAAGATTCACAAACAATTGTGCACTTAATTAACGTCCTAACCACACATCAGTTACACAAGCAGCAACACCGCGCATGAAGGCTTTCGCCTCACCTCACTTAGGTCAACAAATTTCTTTATGCTCTCTTTTTCTTCTTTAAATTCGTCTGACTCTCCAATACGTAAAACAGCACTGGTTTTGCAGGGGATCTTGTGCATAATTCTGGGGTAACATTTGCGTTCCGGACGATCTTTGCACGACACAGCTGTTGTTTCAACGTTTCAACTTGCTGGACGGCACGTGCGCCACGCGCACGTCGTATTTGGCATTTATTGTGCCAGAGTGCCACTTGTTCCGCGGAGTGTAAGGCGCATTCGCGCGCTTGACTTGTCCAACCAACGGACAGAAGCTGTGCAGATTGCAGAGAGCGGCGTTCTTGGTTTCGTAGCTGTTGCCATGGATAGCCATTGTTTTCGAGGTCTACGCGAATTTTTTTTTTATTTTTTGCTGCTCGAAGAACGCAGACCGGGAATGGAACACAGACGAGTTGCCCGGTTGAATAGCGCGAACACGGCGGAACGTTTGTGACGAACGGGGTGGGCAGGTTTAAAATCTAGGTGCATGCTGGTGTGTGGAGGCTTTCGGTAAACGGTGGTGGCAAGTCCATCGGGAGTGCGGAGAACGATGACGTAAAGAAAAGCAGTCGCTTCGGCCAGTGCCGGTCTTTCGGGTGGGCGACCAGTGCGGTCGCAGTCGCACAGGGCACCAGCATGAAGAGGGCGCCGACCCTGTCGGGCGTGAATCATTAGGTTCGGCTGACTCCGAAGGACTCACACAAAAGATCAGTTAGTGCCGCTGTCTTCACCGTCCTCTCCGCATGTTTCTCATGAAGCACGCCACCGCCAGCAACAAAGCCAGCGGGGCTTCAAGCAAGAGACTCCAACCCGGCAAGCGCAGGGGGAGAAAAAAAGCTAATTATTTGCCTCCATAGGTATCAGCTTGAGTGGTCCGCGCTCTCTGTGCGATGACCTTCCTGTCCATGCACACTATAGTGAGGCCCCAGTCACGCGAGCGTGGCTCACAACCACAGAGGGGAACAAAAAAAGAAAACAATTGACACCATCGTCGCAAAAACACGCGGCACGAGAATCTAAGGCGGAATTATGGTACCTCGTGCATTATAAAATAAAGACGCACGGACTGATAAGTTCATCAAATGACCGAAGTTGATTCTTTTTTGCCTCATGCCTTCATCTTGGCTCGCAATGTCGCAATTGCTAGAAGGCGAATGCGCAGTACGCTGGAAAAAACGCTCGGGCACAGACTGCCTTAACCCGCCGTGGTGGCTCAGTGGTTAGAACGCACGGCTACTGGTCCGGAATACCTGAGTTCGAACCCGACCACGGCGGCCGCGTATCGATGGAGGAAAAACGCGAAGGCGCCCGTGTGCTGTGCGATGTCAGTGCACGTTAAAGATCCCCAGATGGTCGAAATTATTCCGGAGCCTTCCAGTACGGCACCTCTTTCTTTCTTCCTTTCTTCTCTTAGTTCCTTCTTTATCGGCGCGGCTCAGCTGTCCGCCGAGATGTGAGACAGATACGGTGCCATTTCTTTTCCCCAACAACCAACAACCAAACTGCCTTATGCATTATGCTCCATCTAATACTGCCTATGTGCGGGCGCGTGCCGGTATGTTTTGCCAGTGTGCTAATTTAAGGGCTTGGGAGCAATGCAATGGAGTCAACCGACTGCGCTCAATAAGTAAAGAGCTAGCTCTATGCGACTGTTCGTTACTAAATGGGCACTTTATTGGTCCCTGCATTACGAGGAACTAATTGCTGCTATTTATCTTGGAATAGCTATAGTACGTGTCGCTTTGGTGTCCGCTCTATTCATGCCTCTAGCATTGGCCG
>NC_135497.1:114590379-114825379 GCF_052857255.1 Amblyomma americanum | reverse complement strand
GTTTGTAGCGCGACTGCTCCGGCGAAGCGCAGGTCCTGGGTTTGAACCCTGGACCAGGACGATATTTTACAGCGAAAGCTGTTAGGCGCCCGTCCCTGCCTCCCGTGTCGTCGTCGTCCGGCGTCGTCGCGGTCGGCGCAACCGGTGGGTGCGTGAATGACATCCACCCACCGGGTGGATGTAATTAACTCACCCACCGGGTATTTACGCATTCACCTTGTATCACAGTCGACCTGGGTCGCATAAGCCTACGGGTGGCTCTGCTTGGAACAGCCGCCTGCCAGTGCAGGCGCGCATTACTTGACCACTACACCGGAGCGATATGAGGTCTCTGTATCTTTTCTACCTCGAAACACCCCTAAAACTAACTGCCTAGACAGCTTTCGCTGAATCTCGCGTTACATAGTCGTAACCGTCCTGCGAGTTTTTTTTTTTTAATTGCGAAGTTTCTGTGCAGCTGTATAGCTTTCCTTTGTAACCGTAATGCTGCGCTTGGGTGGATACCAATGAGCAATTACTTCCTTATTATAAGTAAAACAATACGCTGCACATACGTGCGTTTGGATTTTTTCAGCTCCAGTGTATTGTGTTTATTCTTGTGTGGCGTCAAAACAGGCCTGTAGTCAGGCTTTCTGCTCCTCGTCCCGCCATAGCTCTTTTTGACAAAAAAAAAAAAAAAGTGAGAGAGGGTGCTTCCAAATGCTGAATGAAGCTGACGAGAATTTCTTAGCGTGAACGTTAGCTTTAATTTTGCGGTTATCATCTCACACGTGCGTGCTATAGGAAAAAAAAAATAGCGAGAAATTTTCTTGCTTTACTCTGTTTTGTGACTTTCGAATAAAATTTCAGCGCATGTTCATCCTGCAGTATGATTCTTTTTTTTTTTTGCAGATATGTGCGCCGTTAAGCTTCGAAAACGTTTGACCTCAAATTCTACATTTCGCACACTAGAGCAGATATTCAAAGAAACTTATGCTCAAAACAGTCACTTTCTTGACTTATCGGTAGGTGAACTGTGACTTTGTATATATATATATATATATATATATATATATATATATATATATATATATATATATATATATATATATATATATATATATGTCATTTTATTTATTTGTAAGCTAGTAATAAAAGCATCATCGATCCTTGGCATTGCCCAAGCAATTGTCGGACATGTATAGTGCGGCGCCAGCTGATCGAGGACGTCAGGCTTGCGCCACATGTTGTAGGCTAACAACGCTGGGATCTTCTCGCGTCTGCCATTTCCCTTCGTAAACTTCTCTTTTACCGCTTCACCACAGCACAGGGAAGACCAGGGGAGCCCCTTTTCTGGCCAACCCTGCTTTTCCTTCCCCAGGTCTCTCTCTCTCTCTTTTCAGCGCGACCAAGGGTCTCTCATTCACTTGGCTGGTGATGAGTAAATACAGGGGCGGTGGATTTAAGCCCTGTTCCCCTATGCGAGAAATTTTTCATGCAAGAACCAAGAACAACCCAATTTTTTTTTTCGACGCAGGAAGTACGTTGCTTTGCAAGGCAGCGCGAAACCACATCCAGTCGCTTCCTCGAAGAGTCACCCGTAAATTTGCCCCTGCATGCATAAAGACGGAGACCAACTTTCTAACACGGGTGCATCGCTGTTGTTCGATTTTGCTGTGATCTATGGGAGGAGGCGGAAAGTACGTAGGAGAAAAAATCCTCACAGGGGTATAGCAGAGGACTGTTAGCGTGCACTGATGAAGCGCACTCGGCATTTAGCTGAGCGCATCAGAAAAGTATGAAACTCGGCAGGCTATCATCTCATGTGACAGCGGCAATTATACGCAAATAGACTGCTCCAATTTCATGAGAATTTTTTGATTACTTCTACAACCTCCAACAAGGCTGCGAAGCTGTGGGGAATAAGTATTTCTTACGTCATTTAATTTTGCTCATTCAACCGATTATAGACATCTAGAGGAATATGACAAAATGCATGAAATTTGTGGCTTGCGTTCCGTGATAACCAGAGCTGAATGAGTGAGAGGATTTGGTGCGGCGCAGAAATGCATGACGCATGCGACTCCGTGAAATAGGAGTTACGAGTCAAGTCACTAATTATATTTTATCAGATGTCTGCCTTTTGTCCTTACCTGCAGCCCATCCGCTGATATTGGATAGTTGTCAACCGTCAGCTGCATTTAACCATAAATAGGCAATTTGAGAAAAACAAAATTACCATCTATAGGATGCATCCACATACACAAGGTCTTATTTGCCTTGAGTTAGTACCAAAAAGGTTTGTGAAACTGCTGCAGCGTTATATTGCATGCATTTTCAGCAGATTCTCGGGCTATTTGGAAAATTTCGTCTGTCTACTGTATTAAACGTGGTTGCGCAGTTCACTTATTCCATCCTTACAGCACAAAAATAATTGCAGCTGGACAGCACCCCATGCTTGATTGGAACATACGGAGGATTATTGCTGTCGATTATGATTAAGTAAATTGTAGCACGCAGAATACAGAAATGAGGATGCTAAAAACAATTAGCGATATAAACTCATTAATATATTTAATCAAGTGTCCGATATGAGCACCAAAAAGGACAAACTCAGTTTTTCACACCATTTTTGTAGATTAACTTTCGTTAAGATTTGCTTCGCTTGGTTTCATAGCCTCATCAGAAAACCTCCACAGCTGAACGGCTGTGAAATCGCTGTCATTAGACTGTCACACTGATTCTCATAAAGGCTGCAGGCTCCTGCCCACGGGAACTGAATGGAGAATGTCCAACATGTGCCGTCAGACCCTAGACTCCAGTACACAATAACAATCTTGAATCGGAAAAAGCATCTCGCCTTCGTGCGTAAGGCTCTTGGAAGTTCCCTACAAATGCTTTGTGGATTTGATGAAATTTGAAGCCATGGAACTGAGCCTTCAGAAAAAAAAAAGAGTGCTGCATAAGCAATCCGTGATGCAGATAAACACACGTTCCTATGTGCTGGCACGTGAGATTTTTCGCGTGGCTGTTATATGCATGTTGACTAACGTGCTTCGTACAAGTGCGAGCACTTCCAAGAAAAGTATGGGTGAAGGCCGTGATTTAACATCATCTGAATGCATCTGAGTGCACTTTCGAACATGGGGCAAATACCGCATGTTCTTATAATAGCAATCACAGCAAAAACTGCGCTATAAAGCAATCAAAGAAGCGCGCCTATTTTTGGAAGTGTTATCGCCAGGTAAAGTTCATTTGATTTTTTTTTTGCTTGTGTGAAAAAGTGTTGGGTCTAAAACACGCACAACAAACCTGATAGGGGGTTCTGACCTCGGCTTATCGAGACATAACAATACAGTAATGCGCTTGCTGAAATGGAAATGAGAGAAAATGGAACAGACAAGCAAAGCAAGCTCACTATAGCTGATAATGATACTAACGTGCATTATGTGATAGCTCCTACAATCGAGGGCGATTAACCTCTCTGCATTGAAGCCTCATGTGGTGCGCGCAGATGAGCCCCTGTTGCCATATCTACAAATAGATCATGGTGTTTAGCATGCAGTTAGGCAGTAACATAACACGTGCCCCACTGCATCAGACGCCAGAAACAGATGCCATACCTGTAAATTTTCATGGGTTAGCAATAAAGAACCCTCAACGCTTGTAATGCCGACTGATGTGCGGATTTTGCAGTCACGGGTTAAATAAAGGGTATCATGTTTTATTAATTCATCGCCTTGGTAAGGTGAAAGTCTGACGAATGCAAATTTTTACCTTTCCATGCCTTATTCTATGGACAGCGCACAAATTTTGGAGTCTATAACGTAGGCCATATTGGAGGAAAACTTTGGCTCGAAAATTTTATTTGCAAAAATCGTATGCCGGTCTTATTGTCTTCAACCGTGAACTTACTAAAATGGAGTGCTTTCAACCATGTCGCGAAAAAACAATCCCAAAGCCATAGACCTTAGGGCATAGCGACTTCCGCACGTAAGTGCGGCCTAATGCAGTCCGTCTATGCCTGCAATGTTTCTGAGGATGTGTGCATAGCAGCGGCGCGCGCGATAAACGCAATGTATGCGAACGCTCTCTGCATGCATAGGTCGCGTCTGCGTGCATACGGCGCGCACAAGGCGAGAGGCGCTCCTGTCCCGAACCTGTCGAGATCAGCGAGTCATTAGGTGACGTGTGGACGCATAATTTCTGGTTCGCGGCGGGACTGGCGCGGCTGCCGGCGTCTCCTGCGCGCCGAGTGTGGGCAAACTTCCGCCGGTGCCGCTGATGGCTTTATCGGCCTCCGGAACCGATGCCGAGCGCCGCCCATGGCGGCCGGCGAAGGTCCGCCTCATTAGACCTGTTCAATGAAGCCAAAAGTCAAGTGCCCTCCCCCCGAGGAGACGCTGTTCGCGGGGCGCTGACATAATTGATCCCGCGGCGGCAAACGAGTGCACTTTGGGGAAACTTTCCGGCGGAGCACTTTGACGGCCAGATTAGCTCGGCCTGGGCTTTCACCCCATGCGCCGATGGACCAGATGGAAGAGCGTAATGGGTGCAGCCCAATAGGCGTCCTTCGCGCCACTGCAGCCCCGACGCCGCCAAGGTCTGCCCCGCTCGTCAACCCTAATTAGATCGCTTTATTGGCGCGCGCCTCTTCTTCGGCGGCGGAACGCGCGAGCGTCAAGCGCCGTCGCCTCCTCTGGGTCCTGGTCGTTGCGCGCCGCGGCATTGGCTCTGATGCAGAGATGCAATCGCGTGGCGCTGCTTGTTCTCACAGAGCGGCCCCGCGGAGATGGGCGAGCTTTGTCACAGAGCTTGCGCGCCGCTTTCCACGGCCTTTCTCCTCATACGCCCCGCGGAGCTCATCTGAAACGCCAGCCTTATTAGGAGGATAGCGGGCCGGAGGACCTTGGAGGGGCAATTCGCTGCCCCGGGAGTGCTCCACGCAGCCATGACGTGCCCGAACACTTCGTGAGCCTATACTCTATACGCGGTCGGCTTTCACCCACACGCATGGTCCAGCTTCGACATTGCACCGAACGACGGGTTTCATTAAAATCGATGCTGCCTGTCACTTTCTAAAACATATACATTCAATTTAACCACTCTGACTGTAAGCCTTACTGCGCTGAATGCTGTGCGATTCAGATAGTAAGGTTAGGCAATGTAGAGCTGGTATGGAAACTCAGAATTCCGTAATTACTACTCTGCACGTAGCATAGCTTTGCTTGAAGCATGGTAACAGCAGTGTTCCCGCACTTTCACAGCTTCGGTCTGTATCAGTTCCAGGCAGAATATCGCGCTTAAAAGCGAGAACATGCTGCGACGAGCAACTCTCAAATTTCGGACTCTCCGGTAGCAATTGTTTCCGCGCACTTATTACCCACCGAAATCGGGGCACATTCCGCACACGAGTAAAATTTGCTCTTTGATAAAAATGCTAACATTATAAAACTGCGTTCCATTCTCAATACGAAAACACTAAGTGATAAAAAAAAAACGACCAGAACAGAAACGCTAGCATAACAATTTGGTCGAATCGAGTATTCATTCTATGGAGCTTGCAGACGCTCAACAAGACGTCATTATGTCTGTGCAACGCATGTGCCAGCGCGCAAAGCCTATATAGACTTGCGAATCGAATCTAAACGTATACGCGATAGGTTGCAAGCTTACTCAGCCGGATCGCAACTTCATTCAGATCGTTTTCGCCGACCTCGCTCAGCCTGAATCTCCTGACTCGCGTAAGGAACTGAGCAGAGAAGAAGCATGTAGCATGGCGATTACTGCAAACGGGCGCGTTCCCGTATCTGAACATACTATAGTAAAGCCTATCCCACACAATACGACGACACATGCCCGTGGTGTGGAGAAAAGCCAACTCTATATCGTATACCATGGGCATGCCAGAGAAATGACATAATTCCTAGCATAGAAAACCCGAGTGCGGAACACTGGGAAGGGATGCGCTCCAGCGACCACCTGAACGTCCAACGTGGACTAACATGGCGAGCTCGCTTGACAGCCTTCCTTCAGCGGAGCCCTGGACTAAGGGAACCGACCCTGTTAAAGCTTTAAGGTGGAAGACTCCGTCTGAAGATGGAAGAAACCACGTGAAGACAGCGAAGGTTACTCCTTTTAGAGCACAAATAAATGTTTTTTCTCCTCCTCCTCCTGGCTAAAAGATGAAATCGAGGTGCACTAGGCTGAGCGCGTCCCAAGTGAAAGCGAACGATTTCTGCTGCACTGCGTTAACATGATGATGCTGAGGGCAGCTGCCAGATGTGCTTGTTATTTTTTAACCGTATGCGGTCAAGAAGTATCGAAGCAGTACACTGCACAAATGAAATAAACATATGTAGCCCCTATGCAGGTTCGAACTAAACGTCTTGTTGATAGTGGAACATAAAAGGGACACACCGAACGAATTGAATTTCGTTGGTCTGCGCCGATAGATTACCGTGTTCTCAAGACACAGAGGCTGCTTGCGTTGAAAGCGGGCCTTTTGTGGAGATGAAAAAGGCTTAAAAAATGACTAAAAAACGACGAATCTCGTTGCTGCCAAATAAGTGCACCGAAATGGAGACAGCAGTGATCAACTTCGCCATTTTGTGACATTTACTTGCGCGACTTGAAGAAATTCGATGAAAAGGAATCCGGATTGATGGAGATCCCAACATGAAGCTATTCAGGCATCAATTAGAGGATGGCGCGGCGAGTGTAGGAAAGACAAAAACTCATTAGCGAGTATTCCATAGATGAAGTCAGCTGCTAAATGAGTGGGCGCGCAACGCATGTGCCATTCGTATTCGTAGTATTCGTATTCGTAGCCAGTGTTCGGAAGGTTAAGGTGTGGGAGGCAATCTCATGCGATTTAAACTGACGTGAGTGTGAGTGTCAAATTGATGGTTAATTTTTCCGCCGGATATGAGAGGCAGCGACTCCGCCTCTTCAACGTCCGAATTTCGTCCTCGATGAGAGGCGGAACTCAAGCGTTGACTTCCCGCAGCTCTGGAAGCGGCAGTAAAAATAAGCGCGACACAAGAGCGCTCGTGGTCTCTCGCAGGCGGCGCTGTCGTGGCCACACGTGGAACTGCGCAGTGTACGCAGCAGACGCCTGTCTATCAGGGGGCTGTCGCCGCACGCAGTTAGTCTGGTAAGGCGAGACTTGGTGCGCGACACGGCGTCGTCGCCGGCGAACAATCATTGCCCGACACCCGCGTCGCTTTGCTGATGGGCGGGATAACGCAGAGGAGCCGGCCGAGTGCAGCTCACTGTTTTTAACCGTTCCCATGGGCCTCTCTTGTTTTTTTCTCTGTCTTCTCGTCCTCTCCTTGCGAGTGAGGGAAACAAACCGCGCAGAAGTGAAGCGGTCTCCCTTTGCGCGTGCACGCCCCCTGTGGGGTCCGCGAAATGGTTTTGTCTGTGCCGCTTATCGCGCTATTATGCCGCCCTGAGTGTTTCGGGCCATTATACTGTCTACCGAGGCTTGCGCGGCCGCCGATTGAGGCTGCGGGGCGGCGTGTGTGTGACATTATAAGGCGAACGAAAGCCCTAACGCGCACGCCTTATACCGACGCCTGAGCAGTGTCCACACGCGCCAGTGTTCGGCTGGGAGGCTCGTCTTCGTCGCTGGGCCTCTTTTGGGGGCTCTGCACAGTCAACAGTGTTTCCTATATATACCCCTGTCTTCGACACATTCTCTTTTAATACACGGACCATCAGAGAGAACAAAGCACGCAGGGAAAGATCACGCAGTGGTTCTGCCTTTCGCCACGCTCTCTCTTGTAGCTCAAAGAGTGAGTTGTGACTGCGAATGAAGGAAAATTATACGATATGACTTTTTTTCGCAAGCGTCACGCTTCCACGCACAAAACGATTCCGCTGTTTTTCATTCTTCACAACGACTAGCTAATAAACTATTCGCAGCGTGTGCTCGGGTATGCATTAGCTCCTGGTTCCGCGGTATATTCCTGCACTGATTACAGTCACATGCATATGAATTCTGTTCAACTTCTTGTAAAAACCTGCTCGTCGTTAGTCATATACAGGTAGCTTAAGAACAGCAAGTTTTTACGTTGCAGTTTAATATTCCATAGTTAAATTTCCGGACATGGTTGATACACCTCAGGTAAGAAAAGCCTCGGCGATGGCGACGTATCACTTTGGCCCTAGATTTGACGGCACCTCTGGGCTGACCTGACCTGGGAAAATCAGCGGTCGCCCTTTCCTGTCCCTGTCTCCAATCTTCCGCTGTCCTCTTTTCACATCTTTCCTGTCTCTTACCCTCTTCTTTTCTTCCCTCCTGGCGACTGAGGCGTTAACATTGGGTAAGGCAGCCAACACTGGTTACTCCATATTTGGTTTTGCGCTGAGGTACTCTCGAGGAATAAATAATACAGTATGGCTTTTCCCTCTTCTGCTCGAAAATCTGATTCACACTCTAAAAAGGGACGCGCCAAAGCAATCTTTAAGTAAGCAAGCCAGTCTCCTTTCCGATGTATGGGCGGATTGTTGGGAGGGTCTGAGGGAGCGGCGGCCTCCCCTCTAAAGCGAGAAATTTCACACAGGGAAGCCATCCTGAACCCCATTTTTAGGTGAAAAAGGTCCAAAAAATAGATGGTTCAAATGAGACCGCCAACCCCCCCCCCCTACCCCCCCCTCCCCCCCCCCTCCCCCCCCCCCCCGCCCACATAATTGCCCCCTGCAAGGGTGATCCGCCCGCCGCGGTAGCTCAGTGGGTAGGGTGCTCGGCTACTTGAGCCGGAGTTCCCGCGTTTGAACTCGGCCGCTGCGGCCACGTTTAGAGGGAGGCGAAAATGCGGCCGTGTGCTGTGCTATATCAGTGCACGTTAAAGGTCCCCAGGTGGACGAAATTATTCCGGAGCCCTCCATTACGGCACCTCTTTCTTCTTATCTTCTTGCACTCCCTCCTTTATCCGTTTCCTTACGGCGCGGTTCGGGTGTGCACCAGGATAAGTGAGGAAGTTACTGTGTCATTTCCTTTCCTCAAAACCATTTTTTAAGGGCGATCCTTAGGCCCGTCCTTGTTCAGGGGTATCATGGAGCACATTGTGAGAAAGAAAATGTGACTGCACACAAACTGTCACTTTTCATATGGTTGCAAAATGCCTAACCGAAGTTTTGAATCTAGGCCACACGGTCACGAAAATGGCTACGGGCGACTTGGCTGCTTGAAGTGAGAGACAAGCAACCGCTGAACAGGTTATCAAACCTGGCGTCCTTTGGAGAACACAATAATAGTAACTGCCCATCGCACTACGGCCACTGTACGCAGAGTCGTATCGGAAGAAGATCTAAGAAAAGCAGAAATCCAGAAGTGTGATGGACATGAGAGCGATCGGAGAGCATATTTTCCTGAAGTGCACAAGCAATGCATTTCACTTCACCCTAAACTTTTTCTTGCATCCTATCGAATGATTCCATATTGATAAAACACTCAGCTTTCTGAAAGATGAGTTGCTTACAGTCTGTCTCATTTAAGTGAACACGTGACAAGAGTTTCGAATATTTATGTCATCTTGATAACCTGCAATTTTTTTGACATTTTGCACTCATTGTACACCTGCTTTTATTATTTTTTCAGTGTCACTTATGGTCATACACCATTCTCATCACTCACTATAAATTTCTACATCGTCGTGTTGACATCCCATCTCAGTTTCTGGCGTTCTTTTGCATTAGGTGCCCTTGCGTCAACAAGCGCCGTCAGTCATCATAATCAGCATCACCACTTCGCTGTCGGGGCGCTGCGATAGACAGCGATTGCGACCAAGGATGAAGACAGGAGAAGGGAAATATTAATACTAATTGGTTTTTGGGGAAAGGAAATGGCTCAGTATCTGTCTCATATATCGTTGGACATCTGAACCGCGCCGTAAGGGAAGGGATAAAGGAGGGAGTGAAATAAGAAAGGAAGAAGAGGTGCCGTAGTGGAGGGCTCCGGAATAATTTCGAGCACCTGGGGATCTTTAACGTGCACTGACATCGCACAGCACACGGGCGCCTTAGCGTTTTTCCTCCATAAAAACGCAGCCGCCGCGGTCGGGTATCGAACCCGGAACTCCGGATCAGTAGTCGAGCGCCCGAGAAGGGAAAGGCAAGGAGGTTAACCAGACAATGCCCGGTTGCCGATACCCTACACGGGGAGAGGGGATCGTCCCCTTCCCGTTTATCTTCCCTATGACGGATTATATTAACTGTGTGGTGAATAACTTTGGCGGACGGCTCTAGACTCGGAAAAAGGCACAAAACTATGCGAATTTAAAATGTTTATCAAATTTACGTTCTCACATAAGTCGTTCCAACTATTTTCGCAATTTATCCGGGAGGCAATGAAGCCGATAAAAACGTTTCAGCGATCAGAAAACGCAAGCCGTGCCAGAAAAAAAAAATCTAAATTTGAGAAAAGTTTCTTTCTGCCGCATATTCAGCCCAATTGCATAGTGATAATAAAAATATGAAAAGTGGTAAGCTGCACAGCCCCAATCAATGGCGTTTATTCTAGGAAGCTTACTCGGTGTAACTTTTGTTTTAAACGAGAAAGTAATTTTGCAGTTTGAGCACCGACCTCCAACTGCGGCGTTGCTCCGTGTCTGCTTTTCAAAAACTGGAGTGCGCACTGGAGCCGGCTGCAAATGAGATATAAGCAGCGCTGCACAACCCTAATAAGATGGTATGCTCGGAGAGGACGCTTTCAGCTACGGCAATACAGACATCTGCTCAAAGGCATGCATGGTTACAAAAACTAAAAAATGAAGCGGCCGCGCAGCAGGAGCATCAGGTCAGCCCGCTTGATGACTGCAGATGAGGATCAAAGACCATTGCAGTCCGCCTTCCGTGCGAGCACGAGCTGTGTGGCTAGTATTCCATCACATTAAAGTGAGAAGAGCTACGACTGGGGCTAGTTCATATATTATCCTTACGTTTTGAGAAGTCGTGTGTGTGGGTGTGTCCTTTCTTGTATGCAGCCTAGCGCTTTCCAAAACGTAAGGATGTTCCGCCACGTGTACAGTACTGATCTGCCCTTCTGCCAGGTCGCGCTGTTTGGGGTCTGATAACAGAGTGATGACTACTTCGAGCGTCAGGGCCGTATTCCGTGAGCAAAACAGAGTCGGGTTTTTCGTGAGCTTGGCGGTGCCCGATATTGCCCAAAATTAAGGACACGTCAGTCGAGCAGTGGGAAGGGCTTCTGTCCAGCTTCTGACCCGCAAGATCAGCTAGCCTGCTTGAGCGGGCTGAAGAGGCAGCAAGAAACAGTGCGATCCTGGACAGAGGACACCACCCGCAGCTCAAGAGCCCAGACCCTAACTCCATTCCCATTTTGCGGAGTAAAGTTATACGCAACTACTACTTGGCAGTACCCCCCAGCCGCCGCGGTGGCTGAGTGGTTACAGCGCTCGGCTGCCGGCCCGAAAGACGCGGGTTCGATCCCGGCCGCGGCGGTCGAATTTCGATGGAGTCGAAATTCTAGAGGCCCGTGTGCTGTGCGATGTCAGTGCACGTTAAAGAACCCCAGGTGGTCGAAATTTCCGGAGCCCTTCACCATGGCGTCTCTCAGAGCCTGAGTCGCTTTGGGACGTTAAACCCCCACAAATCAAATCAAATCATCTACTTGGCAGTACCCGTGGCAGAAAGAAGTCAAAGCGAACGAGTTCGTCATTCTTCGTCTCCGTACGCTGGCAGCAAGAGCCAGTCTTCTGAAGCCACACAAAGGTCAAATACCACCCCTTATGAGCTATTAGAAGGTCGCACAAAACTAACTACCTTGGGTACCGCAGCCCTCTGGGTTCCACAGCCGATTACTGAAGGAAAAGAAGTTGAACTCACTGAGCGGTTTCAAGGAGCACTACCTCCGTAAAGAACACAGGCGTTTCATCACATAAAGTTTTCATGTACTATAGACAAGCGTCAGGCCGTGACGTCAAAGAGATGCGGCGGCGCTGGCGTCAGCAGTGACTTTCGTTGTGTAGGCAAAAAGCGGGACCTTCCGCATTGGGTGCGCCACGCTTGCGTGTTTTTGGGCCCAATTCACGGCGTGCCCTACAAATTGGGGTGCGGTTGGTTGAGCCGCAATGCAAAAGAAAGGAAGAGGCATAAGTTTCCACCAGTTTATTGCAGACAGGTAGGCGCGAAAGAGGCGGGCAGGGGCCGAGGAGCAAGACAAGTTCTGCGACGGATCGGCTTCGCGGCTAATTATTACCGCCGAGCTCGTTTCGCCCTTTGGGTTATTACATTGCGTTTCTGCGTTCAAATCTAATAAGTTGGTTTGAGTCTCTGACTTCGCATCGTTGCTGTTCGGTCGCGTGGTGAACAGTGCAAAAAACAAGCAACGCCTGCAACTCGTTCTCATTCCGTGGTACTCTCAGCATAAGTTTAGGCGCGATATTCCGTCTGCTGGCATCGTAAGTTGAAATAATAATAATAATAATAATAATAATAATAATAATAATAATAATAATAATAATAATAATAATAATAATAATAATAATAATAATAATAATAATAATAATAATAATAATAATAATAATAATAATAATAATAATAATTGGTTTTTGGGGAAAGGAAATGGCGCAGTATCTGTCTTGTATATCGTTGGACACCTGAACCACGCCGTAAGGAAAGGGATAAAGGAGGGAGTGAAAGAAGAAAGAAAGAGAGACGTGCGGTAGTGGAGGGCACCGGAATAATTTAGACCACCTGGGGATCTTTAACGTGCACTGACATCGCACAGTACACGGGCGCCTTAGCGTTTTGCCTCCATAAAAACGCAGCCGCCGCGGTCGGGTTCGAACCCGGGAACTCCGGATCAGTAGCCGAGCGCCCTAACCACTGAGCCACCGCGACGGGTGAAGTTGAACGCAGGGGGCCATTTTCATATGCTTATCACCCGGACCACGTCCCGAGCATCACATCGCGCACGCAAGAAAAATGACAAAAAGCTGCCGCCAGTCGCCTTCAGCGTTCACACCGTGCCGCGCTTGAAGAAGCACCGTACTCGGGTAGTAGCGCGCACGACGGATCGGCTTCGCGGCTATTTATTACCGCCGAGCTCGTTTAGCCGCTTGGGTTGTTTTCATTTTCGCGAATTTGAACAAGTGTGTCGTTTCAACACCAGTCCAACGAGTGATTACGCTAGGATCTGGACAAAGTCGCGCAGTGTTTATTCCCAAATTTGCATTTTCACATTGTAGGTCGATCAGAACCTGGCGAACACGGCAAATTCCACGCCAAAAGCCACTCCGACCAAGCACAATGCGCGCACATCAATAAATTCTAAAATAACAAGAAAAATTTTATAGCTTAGCGGAGTGAGCGTAAATTTCGTTTGGAGCTCTAGGAAGTCTCTGTGAATGCACTAGTGGAGCTCTCGGATCGCATTTGCCTTATTCAAAGCAGCTATAGTGTTCATTAATTAGCAAAGTCTCCGGAGTGAAGCGACTCGGTGAAAATAGGAAGCACATTACAAGGTTCGTCGTGTGAGAAAGCTGATTCGCGTCGTGCATCTCGTCGTCCTATCTTGCACTAGCAATCTGAGATGCTTTATCGGCCTATAAGTTGAGAACTGTGGACAATTAGTTCCTCCTCATACCTCGCGCTTTCACCCGCCGTAGCGCTGCGCTGTTACTTGTCGCCAACTAGGAGCGGAGAAGCACCCGATGCAGCGCTCCGCCTGCTAATTCCGTCTGGCGAACAGGCTGAAAAAGTGCTGAACTGCTCTCCGGGCACCAACAAAACTGTTTCTAACCACAAGTGACGCGCACGCATTGAACTAATCGTATACACCAGTTCGTTTCGAAGGCAGCGTCGCTTGGCGCAGTGTATACGCGTGCTGCGTTTTGCCTACACCCCGCGTCGCTGCCGACCGCAGCGCCACCTTTGTTTACAAACATGACGCTTGTCTATACCTTAGCTCTGCATGCCGGACTTGCGTCGTACTCAGCGACCTAGGAGTTTCAAGTGTCGAAACATCGATGAACACGCCAGCCGATCTTTCGACCCCTAAACATTGCAGCACCAACTTGGCGCAGCTTGCAGCGCTGCTTATATCTCGTTTGCAGCCGGCTCCAGTGTGCACTCCAGTGCACACTGCTACAGCGAAGAAATGTTCAATGTACATGAACTATGTAGATACCACGAAGAAAAATATCGCAAATCAGCGCAAGGCATAATGCGAATCACCTAAACCAAGCACGAGAAAAGACGCAACTCAGGGCACATCATATACCTAAACAACGATACACTATAACAACGATACAACGATACGACACACCTAAACAACGATGCATTAGAAAGAGGGCAATGAACAGCACAGCACTAGGAGTGGTTGCCACTCATGGCGTGGTGCCATGCAGCCGAACACGCTTCGTGTTAAACTGCCACACACTCTCGATCGCGCTGTGCATTGCACATTGTCGTCTTCATCAACTAATACCGCTATGAAACTGATATTCGCACTTCGAGCATGTGGCGGTAGTGACAAAGAGATGTGCGCTGCATGAGTTGGCGTGGACAACGTTGCGGCAGAAATACGCACTAGAGCAATACGCGCTGGCGTTCACAACACTGCAGCACAAACGCGGTACTGGATCATAGGCCGCTGGCGGGCATTAGGTAAATTGCGATTGACAATGAAAAAGTTTAAGATGCCAATAACTGGTTCCCTGGGTCAGTGGAAACCTCGACTGCGCTTTCAGGTACGTGGCGGTGGTGTCCACCTGCAAAAAAAAAACTGTGCCTTCGCACAATATTTCGTTCTTTGCAATGCTAAACCACCAGAATTTTTTTCTTGCGTGAAATAAAAATTACTCCGCACAAATTCCCTAAAATAAATGCCATTGAAAGTTACTGTGCAGCTCACTACCTTTCATATATTTACTAGGACGACCTCACTATGCAACTGACGGCTTAATATGCCGCAAAAAAACACTTTTCTCAAAATGAGAAAGTTTTTCTGACACGCCTTGCGTTTTATGATCGCTGAAATATTTTTATCGGCTTCTCATCCTTCCGGACAACTTGGAAAATTACTTGGAATGACTAATGTGAGAACTTAAAATTTGATAAATGTATTTCAGAATCACATAGTTTCATACGTTTTTCCGAGTTTTGTAATGAAGGAAAAATAAAACAAATTAAGTTCAATATTTTCTGTATGAAAGCGTAATGCCTTTCATTCACACACACAAAAAAAACGTCATAGTAATATGCAGAATATTTCCTTTTACTAATTGTTTTGTTAGACTTGGTTTTGCTACTATTTCGAAACTTAAGGTGGCGGCCACGGCACGCATTTTTTTTTTTTGCGCCAAAAAGCAGGCGGGGTAAAATTTGTCATTGTAATGCAATAAACTACGATTTTTTGAAGGAAATCGAAGAAGTTCGAGCGCAAAGTCTAGGTCAGTGGCGTGAAATTATCCAGAATTGAGCTGTCAACGATAAATAAGCACAAGTTTTGCTCGTTCTGTGGTGAACTCTGCATTTAATAATAACAGCGTTAGCACTTTTCTCTTGAGTATCATTTTTTACGGTGTTATACGTACAAAATCACCATTCTTGCTGATTCTTGTGCATATGACTATCCTGAAGACGTGCCTAAAGCTATCTAAAGTAAAACAAAAGAACTGCTTGATGGTGAAAAGCAGCCTAATTAAGATAACCGACAAAGTATGCCTGCTTACTTCTTTCTTATTCATAATGAGCAATATGCTTTCCATGCAGCCTACTTTTCCATTTTGCGTACTGTAAAGCTCGGTACCAAAATACAACAGCAAACACAAAAAGAAAACATGTTTACAATCTTTTTTTAAAATGCTTGTTGTTTTCAAATTGTAGTTTTCGTTTTATTGTTCGGGTATCAGGAGTATTGGTTTGATATTCATTCAAGAATTAGATAGATCCTTTCCGTCCATAACCGTTTGGGTGGTGCTGCTATTCCAGTTGCAAACTCTCGCCCGCTGCAGGCATGGTGGAATGATAACAAGTGGATTACGCGGCAGCGTCACTCCTGTAAAAAAAAAAAAAATGGCTGGCGGTGTAGCGTTGCTGAGCATGAAATATTGTGCGAAAGGACATTATTTTGCAGGTGTACACCACCGCCACGTACCTGAAAGCGTGGATGAGGTGTCCACTGACCCAGGTGAGCCAGTTGTGCGCATCTTCAACTTTATCATCGTCAATGTTAATTTACCCAATGTACACCGGCGGCCTATGCTCCAGTGCCGTGTTGATGCAGCAACGTTGTCCGTGCCAACGTATGCAGCGCATATCTTTCGGTTTCTACCGCCATATATCTCAAAGCGTGAATATTAGTTTGATAACAGTATTAGTTGAAGACGACGCCGATGTACAATGCACAGCGCGAGAGTGTGTTGCAGTTTAACACGAGGCGTGATCGGCTGCGGCGCCAGTCTACTACTCTCGTGCAGTGGCCAGCGAAGCTGACGTGTTCGCGCCGCCGCGGATTCGAGTCCCAGCCGCGGATATTTAATGTATTTTTTTAAAATTTTTTTTCACTCTGAACAAACCCAGAAAAATCACAAGATCTTGCTCGGTGCTTACCACTAATATTTACATGACGTACAGCGTGCCCAGACCCTGCCTTTCAGTTCATCTTGGTAGAACACCGCAATATGTAGCCACAGTGTCCACGTTAGCCGCAGTTCAATGGGCCATGGTGAGCTCTTGTTTAACGCATTAATTAATATGAGTAGTGGTTGCAATTAATCACCAGTCCTCGTCCACTGTTGCTCACGTATATCGGTTGCGGAGTCTTAGGAAATAGCCTCAAAGCTTTCCCAATGGCGCAGTTTTATAATATTGCGTGTTTGCTACTGTCGTTTTTGCGCAGCGTTGGTTAAGCATGCGTTTTGCAATTATGGCTAACATTTACTCCATTTCCGTCCTGCGGTATTGTGTCTGATATTTTCCTCATGACGACAGTGATTAGTTTTTTTTTTAGTTATGGACATACGCATGTATTTCAATTCGTGTTCACAGAAAATTCTGGTAGTGCATGCAGAAATGACCAAAATGAAGCAATTTTACTAGGTCACTGCTTTACTGATTGTTACCGTATATGCCAAAGCTTGAAACATTTGCTTAGATCACGCGACGCGCAACATTATACAGCTTTCGACAATACTCGTGCGGTTCAAACTTTACCTGTCTACTTTATCTGACGATGATAATTCTATGGGTACAAGGGCCGCCTTGGCCAAACAGCGCCATGCTCCCCAAGATATTTTTCGTCTATACAAGGTGCAGTCAAAGACCCATTTACCTAGCATTTCACCGCAGAGAAGCCGAGCACCAGGGCAGGGGAAAGCTTCTAGCGACTAGATAACCGGTTGGTACCAAGCGCAGCGGGGGACCGCTACTTATTCTAATGGACGAAGAATCGAGATAATTTTCACTGTAAGCAAAAATAACGATATCGTTCATGAGTGGTGTTTTAGACACTCGATTCGCTGCAGAGTGGACGGCGCTGACACAGAAGGCCAATGACACACGAGAGACGAGCGCAAGAACCCTAACGCTTACTTGTGCCTGCAGAAGGTGAGCGAAAGCTTCGTGAGCTCTCATTTAATTGGTACCAAGAGCTTCGAAACAGGGGGGAATTAACTGCATTAGAATGACCGGCCGCGTTTGCATCTTTGCAAATAAGAAAAAAAGGGGTAAAATGAAGCTGTCAAAGTGAGAAACTTAAGTGCATTTATATCAGAACTAAACCTATACGTTGTCAATCTGGCCTCCAGCCCCGAGCTGGAACTCATAAAGGGCACTGCAGGGACGCAATTCGTCACCGCATGCTGCGAAATTTAACGACCAGCGTCCACGCGTCTTGTCCTGACTTTCGGTTCTGGTCTTTCTTTCATTTTCTGCCGTGTTGCGCAGTTGCTACTGTGCAATATGGAGGAGTAGGCTGACCACGCTTTTCAAGCGCTGTGTTGGCCCAGCACAAACTGCACCTCGGGCGTACAGCTGTTGCGACATTGCCCTCCCAGAAAAAGCAAATAATATTAACGTCCACCCGAAGGAACCCCGAGCGGTCGCCCAGGGGAGCGGCGTCGACGCTGGGGTCAGCGCAGCGTGGTCGTACACTCCCATTGCACAGGGTCCTCAGTGATGTATCTCTTCTGCAGAAGGGCGCATCATCTGCTCTGTCTGTAGACATTTACGGAAGGGGAAGGGGGGGGGGGGGGGGAGAATGACGTACGAGTTGAAATCACAGCATCGGGGCTGGGCAGCTGTTTCACCTTTAATGTGGCCAGCTCCCATAAAAGTTCGAGCCTTTGCTGGCTACTTCCCACAGAAAGTATCCTACAGATGGAAACAAAGAAAAACTAAATGGAACCTGACCATCGCGCGAGGATTTTTCACGTTTTTACTTCCTTGACGAGCTGCTGAAGGCGAAAGTGCACAACGCTACTCTGCGTCAGCTTTCCAGAGTACGAAACGTGGGTAACATATCGGTCCATTCTTGTCTGAGAAATGTATTGAGCAGAAGTAAGGTGGGGAGAATCTGACACACCAACGCGGGAGAGTAGTTTTGTTCGTTGCCTAGAATTCAATGAGAAACAAGTTTGGGAAGAAGCGTTTAAGCCTAGGGGTTCAGATTCAGAAAATGTATGAAACTGCCTTTAATTCTTGCGCCGTCGCTACCGCGGTTTGCAACGCAGGTTTCACGACTCACGTGTAGAACTTGGTCCGCACACACTTTTCTGAAATGTATTGGCTTCGACAAGTTTAGCTAGAAACCTTTAAATGGCGGCCGAAAATAAGAGTCCTTAGCCAGTCTTCGTCCCTGGCGCTATCCCTATGTACATTTATACACTCTAAACCCGAACAGGCCTATATGGGAGTAAAAAGGGTGCAAGCTGTCTTTAGAGCGCTCCCTTTCAGCGGCAGAGTATTGTACCCAGGTCCGGAGGAAGATTTCCATAACTAAAAACATGAAATACGGTTGGTAGCGGAAATAGATTCCCTCTTCCAGAAACTGGAGGGGACACTGAAGTTCCACCTTACCGATATGACGCGATAGCGTGATGAGTTAATGCCCATATATGCGGAATTGCTCATCCTCAACTTTGCACTCATATGGATGATGGATAAAAAACTTTACTAGGCAGGCGAGTTTATACCCTTCAAGGCTGCACTCATAGGTTCCTGGCAGTCCTCATGCCGCTACTTGTGCAATGGTGCAGCGGTTAACGGACGCGCCACTGCCCTGAGATGGCAGGTGCTGCTACCGGTGGGTTTTGTGCGACCCAGATTGCTCTTCCCGAGGAAACTCTCGCACTCAATAATTAATTTAACTGACACCTGCCACGGTGGACAGTTTTCTCACAATCCGGTGGGCAGTTCGGGATGACGCCAAGAGGTCACGTGACATAGGTGGCCCACCTAAAGTTGGGTCTCCGGGGTTGGGGGTGGCCACCTGGCCCGCCCTACGTACACCACCCCATTTTTTGCTCACAATGCTGAAGACGACGCTGAAGACGCCGGATTTTCTGCAAAACGGGAGCCTTAAGGCTATCGCGTTAAAACATGCGAAGGCAAAGCAGTTACGAAAAATTTAACCAAGGTTTGAACCTCCTTTATTTGCTAACCTCAACATTTCCGGTGTTGCATGTAAATGACTCCTTCCATTGACAACCGGATGCAATTACTATGCTTTGGGACTTATATGAAGCTTACCCTGCCCTAAAAGGGAGTGTGCTGGATGACAGCTTACCGCATAGACATACGAAAGGGCAGACAAGATGGGTATGCACGTGAGCGCTTTTGAACTCCTCGTTAAAGGCACTTACATCGACGACTAATCGGTGACGTGCAGGGGGAAGAGCTCCTGGCACTGTGTTGTGTGTCCAGACTTTGAGCAACGAAAACTCAAGAACTACTACGTGCAGCTCAAATAAACTTTGCACTCTTAAGGAAATGTTCACTTGCCACACATGCGCCAAATATGCATGTGCTTTGTCAATTACATGGGAAGCTAGTAAGCCTCTGATATGCGTAATTTTTGCTATTTTAGATTTTTTTACAGCGCCGGTTTTAAATAACTATCCACTAGAGCCAAAAACCGCTTCGAATGTACCGACATTAGCATTTCATTTAAACGTTGCAGAAGCAGCTATCTTTTTCTTTTTTTTGGGGGGGGGGGGGGGTGAGCAGTTTTTCCTCAACACTGCACGCAAGCAGGCAAGTCGAACAAAATTACTGTTTTATGCACTGCGTTTTTTGGTCATTCTACTTGCACCATCAATTACTGCTAATAAAAACGCATACCGATGAAACGAAAACACATTTATCTTTATATTGGGCGAGCACTTGTTTTTCTGTTATAAACGGGAGGACTAAGCGAACGCGCAAACATTATGAAAAATGGCCAGCGGCCGCGTAACCGTGCGATCCCAGCCTTAACATGAGAAGTATAGGCCATGATGTTCAATCCGGTCTTCCTATCGACTTTCTCATCTGGCAGTCTTCTTGTACTTCGTTCATTAGTCTGGCGCCCTCCTCTGCATCCTTTTACGCTTTCTTTCACGCCTCCCTTAACTTTGCATTCTTAGTCCGCTGTCTTGTCTCGCAACAAGAGCGCTGTCTCTATTGAGGACCTACAGTTGTAAACTGTTAGAAGCCTTTCTGTGAATACAGCCTCTACATTCCCTTCCCTTCACTTTCTCCGTAACACACTTCTCTACTTCCTCTGTCTTCTACATGCGAAATGCTTACAGGACCAAGCATGGAAGATTACCGTGTAGCTTTGTAGAATATAATTAAGCAAGTTGGGACAGGATGACTGAGACGGAGAAGAATAAGAAGAGAAAATAGAACGGAATATCTTATGTAAGTGTATGCCATTCTGCATTCTCCGCTCGTCTCTGTTATGTTGTCCTCAAGTCAACATGTGCTTTCGATTATTTGTTTTCTTTCACTTCTCGCTCTCTGTCTCAGAAAGCATCATCACTCATGGCTGTGCAGCCATAGTTTCACTCCTCCTAGTCAGGCGTCGCTGTCCTTTCTTCGTCTTGTTTCTCTTTTTTTTTATCGCTGAGCGCCGTTTCGTATTCTGTCTCATCAGGCACCGCTGCCAATCCTTATTTGTAATTCACAGCTGCCACGTCATGCGCGGCTGCACTCCCAGTCACCCTTCTCTTTTACTTCTCCCCAATAGACATCATTTCTTTTCTTTGCCTTCGTAGGCTGTCCTTCTTCAGGCGGCGCTTTATATTCACCTCAACTGTGTATTGTTTGTTTGTTTGTTTTTATGGGGCTTAACGTTCCTAAGCGACTCAGGCTATGAGGGAGGCCTTAGTGGAGGGCTCCGGATAATTTCGACCACCTGGGGGCTCTTAACGTGCACTGGCATCGCACAGTACACGGGCCTGTAGCATTATGTTCGTCCGGGTACTGAGGCACCCTGCCCAATCTCTTCGCCTTCAACCCTCCTTTAATAAGTGCGGTACTCCACGCATTTCCTTTTTTTTTCATCTTCCTTCTCAAGCTACGCCGCTCAAATATCTTTTCGTCTATCACTATAATCTGTCTGACAGCTTTTGTTCTTAACGCTGATTGCTGCCTATAGGAATAGAAGAGGTGAGTCATATGAATGGGCACAATTTGCGTAATCACGAGTGAAGTCCAAAAGGACCGACAACATGGTGCGTATATATCTTCAAGTTACATAGGATGCTGAACTGTCCAACGAGAGGCCCGTGTGGGCCTCTCACTGGACTGCTGCTCCAACAGTCTGTGTACAGATGTTCCCTGGGGCATGTTGACCTCAGGCGCTGCAGCAGGAGCCCAGCGGCTTTTTGCGCCACAGAACGATGCAAAACCTATATACTCTGTGGTAAGCTTGTTGCGCCCACAGCTAGGGCACCTTGCTGCGTGCTCTGCTCCCTCTCCTCTTTATCTTTTCGTCCCTCCAGCCCAGAGTGCAAGGTAACAACATACATTTGGCCTGGCTAACCTATTTTCCTTTCCCTTCTCCCTGGCCTTCCCAAAAAGAAATTAGTCTCATCGTCACAATCAAACAACTATGGTACTTAAAACGTTACTGGATGCCGGCTGCATTATTGACCACCGCTAAGTTCGCTCTCTGTAGTCAACTGTGCAACCCCTAGTTTTTACGCATGTACCCACGCAACCTACACCGCCGCACTGGGCATTATTACGCGCTATGTGGCAACGTTGTTTGTAAGGTGCAAGTCCAGTGCGCTTGTATGACTTGTTATTTTTATTCTCCTTTCCTGCTTGTGTTTTTTCTATCTGTTAGGTTGTTGCTCTTTAATCATTTAATATTTTGAGTAGCAGTTTGCGCGATGCTCTGCGTTGTGCGTTGCATATTTTATCTGTGCACGTGCTTACTGCTAACTTTTTCTAACTGATTTATCAGTTCTCGTGCGGTTTTGTCGACCTTTCCGGCGAGTGTTCCCCGATGCCGCTATCAGGCACTAACCTCTTCTTGTATTCATGTAAATAAGACAGGAAGGATAGCATTGCTAAATTTGATCATCTTTATCAGATAAGATAAGATGGGAAGCTGATGCGGTCTCGTCACAAGTATTCCGGCAGCTCTCATTCAGTAGTTACCCATACTACAGTTAATTGAGAGTTGAAGCTCTGCGCAGAGTTTTAAATAGCTGTCACACCCCTTATTCCCCAATGGAAGCAACAAACATGATGCACGTAACACAGTGGCAGTAAGAACAAAAGACCTCCAATTGAAAATCGTACATGGTGCATGCTGTGTCACTACAGCAGTTACTATAGTAGCACTTCTCCAGACTATATAATGCGGGTTCGCTGGCGCTTTTTCATTTTCATGTTCTCCTTTAAGATAAACATTTAATTACCATAACTTTCGGTTTCACGCTTGTGTGACGCACTATACGTTTGGTGGAGTTTGAGCGGTTTTACGCTTCGTGACTATACTTGCCTGGTTCGTAAAAAGTAAATAAAACTGCAGCTGCTGTCGTTCATGGTAAGACCTAAAGCCAAAGAGTCGCGGCTCGCAAGGTTGTCCAGAAGTCCGCAGAAGGTGTTTGATTTTTTATAGGCGGACAAATTACCACCCTCATTGTCTTCCCGTGACTTATTTTTTCTCTGGACCTGACGAAAAATAGCACGACCACACCATGCATGTCGAATATATCGTCGTTTACTTATGCCTGGCTATAGACGGCACATTGAGGTTATTTTAAAAGCAAAAGTGTATTCCTGCTAAAACGTGGTATTATACAAATGTCGCCCACCAAAAGGCAACTTTTCGTAAAAAGAGCGCGAGCAGCCTGCGGTTGTTTTGCCGAAGAAGTGTTTATACACTACAATTGTACAATTGTTGCCGTCTCCTCCTCGCTGTGAGGAAAACCAGAAGTGTATAGGTGCTTTTTGCCTGATATGAGTGTTAAGAAGCACGCAAAGAATTTGCTAGCCCTCTATGGCCAAGCAAAGGGTAGCGAAGTACTGCATACTGCAGAGAACGTTTCTCCACAAATTTTGCACAAATAATCATCTCAGTAGAGCTTTACATTTCTTCTATTGAAAGCTGCCGCTACCGATTCCCAGTGAACAATTCATGAGGTGTGCCCCGCTCGAAATGATCTTGCATGCACCCGAAATCATGGTGGCTAGTGTATACGCTCGCCGACTCGCAGGGAGACGTGTTCAAGCGTGCGAAGGATGTTTGAACTCTAAAAAAAAAAAATGATTGTTGCGAAATTCGGGTGTCTGTGCAGGTGTAGCATGTTCAGGTGTAGCAGGAAATGCATAGTTGAGTGAAATGCGCTTGAGGGCAAAACAAAATCCAGGTTCAAGTTGGTTTTTACACTAGAATCAAATATACTCTACAGCCTTTGTAAAAAAAAAAAACAGCCCAAGGGCTTTGCTTCCAAACAGTGCAGTGGGTCAAGATGTATTGTTGGGCAAATTGGTGAGACATTCTGTAGGAAGAAACAGCGCAAAAAACACAGGACTAAGAAAGACAGAAAATATCCTCAAACGGCAGGTCGCCTCAGGAGCCATCAAGAATGCCATCACCAGGTCGTGCAAACACCAAGTGCAGGAAAGTTTCCTCGCGCACATCGAATGGTTGAAGTCAGCAGGATTTCCAAAATCTGTCTTGTACAGTGTTGCTGAAGGGTTATTGAAAGGCTGCCGAAATCGTACGAACCGCAAAAAAATTGAGCAAAGGAATAGACACAGAGTCGCAGTCATCCCGTACGTTCACCAGTTCTCACACAAACTTGAGCGCGTTGCGCGCAGAGTGGGAGTACATGTGATGTTCAGTGCCCCATGCAAACTGCAGCGTGTGTGCAAAAAGTAAACTCTTCTGGCCCCAGGAGGGTTGTATGCAGCAAAAGGCATCAGACGCATCTTGTTGATTGCTGTACCCAGGTAGTTTATGAGGTGCCCTTTTCTTGCGGAGGCACGTATGTTGGCCAGACGGGGGCGCTGTACAAATGATCGCCTCAAGGAGCACGCCTCATCCTTGTAGGACATTGTTCCCAAAAGCAACCTGGTCGTACACTATAAATCGTGCGAGAACTGCGTCCCCCTTTTTGAACAGTGCAAAATTCTCAGACGCTACCCCGAGCAACGCACGAAGTAAATCTATGAAGCCCTTGTCATCGCGCGCAAGGGATCTTCATGTGCCAGCAAACCTCCTGTTTCATTATCACGCCACGAGCTGAACTATCTTAACTCAGTCTGACGAGCTTGGTGCCCTTGCCTTGACGTTGTTGTTTTTTTTTTCCTTTTGCGCGCCTGCGCATCATTCATTTTTTCCCGTGTATTTATTTCGCTCTCGCTCTAAATAAACTCTGTTGTTAGTTAGCGCTCGTGTCTGCCTGTCTTTCTTAGTCCTGTGTTATTTGCGCTGTTTTTTCCTACAGAGTGCAGTGGGGCTGTCCAGCACACCTGGATGTCCTAGCAGTCTTGTACACGTTACAGAAAACAAGTAACCGATTACAGTTACAATTACTACATCTGAAATGTAACTGATTTCAGTGGTTAATGACAGCCCATGAAAAATAACTGAATAATTAGAGAAAATTATTCGATCAATATTACGTTATTTTCCATCCATCTTTCATTAGCGTAGCACAAATCTCTTATAAAAATGGTCTACAGACAGTCTATATACTTCTTAGACTCTATTTGCTTACTATAGATTATTTTTTGTCTACTCATAGTCTATAGACAAAAGTCTACAAGTGTGTGGCCATAAATCTATAGATTGTCTACAGACTGTCTATAGGATTGCTACTGTCTATAGACTGTTCTCTAGTGTTCGTCTATAGAGAGTCTATAGACATTAACGACAGAAGTCTATGGACAGTCTATGGACTGTCTAAAGAAGTTTTTGTAAGGGATATACACGTATAAGAGAGTGGGCTGGTTCGTCTTGCTTGACCTATAGTCTTTTGCAGTGCATACGTTGGTAATTTCATCTGCAATTGTTTTTTTTCGGCATTTTTTTTTCACGTTTCTCGTGAGCACGTCGGTAGCAGCACTGAAGAGTGCCTCGGTGTACGCGGTGGAGCGAAGTGCGTTGCTTCAACATACGAAGGCCTTGCGCACCACCTCGAAGTTATGCAAAGCGCGGCGCCTCGCTGTTGTTCGCGCACTGGGGGTAGAAAGCTCAAGATCACCAAACACGACATTCCGTTGTACCGCCGTGGTGAAATGCGAAGCACGGAACACGGGGCTGGTCACATGCAGGCCGCTTAGGCTTGCATGTGGGCTTGGGCTTGCGGCTCGAACATTGCCGCTTTAACGCGAGCCGATTCCGTGCTACACCAGTGTTTGTTACCGAGTTTATCTTCTCCGAGCAATATCACTTTTTACAACTTGTTTTTGGAAAACCATGCAACGGATTGCTAGTAATCGATTATTTAAAAAATATATAGTTAGGTTACCGAGAACGCCTTGCGAAAGGTAATCAATGCATTACAAAATTAGAAGGAAATGAATTTTATTGCAAGTAATCAATTACTTGTAACGAGTTACGTACAAGTCTGGTCCTAAGCTTCGGACGGATGAGGGCGTGAGTTCTCACTATCTTGAAATTTGGAACGCTGACGATGAAAACGAGCCACACTGTACGGCCTAGAAGCTAACCCAATGGGCTGTATGCTTCTGACAACGGCTGTACATGTCGAATGTTGGGCAGGCGTAGTAAGAACGCAATGCCTTTTATGGTTGCGTCTCAGAAACAGTAGTGCTGGTGCAAAGCATGCGAAGTACATAATACCAACTATAGCGTTCTATGTTTTTTATTCGTAATGCAAAAATGACATTTTATTTTAGCCGAGCAGGTCGACTTCCTGGGGCTATGGAGACCCTGAAAAGAAATTTATACACCATTATTCATGCACTCTTGTTACGGTCGCCACTTCTAGGCCGCTTTTATTTTTGCTGCATGATTGTTTGCCGATACGACCGCACATTGCACAGTGACAATGTTAGGTATTTATGCCTGCTGCCATCAGAGATCGTCATCCATGCATGGGGTGGCGAGAGGTGCTCCAGCTATTATTAAAATAATCCACAGCCTTTACAAGAAATGGCTAAGAAGCGTAACTTATCGCGCCCATAAATCCACCAAGGTCCTCAGGTGTGAGGATGGAGGCACCTCCTCGCTTTCCAGAGATTTTTAGCTTTGGGGGGGGGGGGGGGGGGTCAAAGTGCCCCGTTGCAAGACTCTAAAGCAGATCCGGTGACCTTAGGACTCTTGACCAACCCTCTACGTTGCATGAATAAAGAAAGTTGACCGTTTTAATGGCTCACGTGCGAATACCATTACGACGCATAATTGCGGGGAGTCTTGGGTTTATGGGTTTATGGGGGTTTAACGTCCCAAAGCTACTCAGGCTATGAGGGACACCGTAGTGAAGGGCTCCGGAAATTTCGACCACCTGGGGTTCTTTAACGTGCACTGAGATCGCACAGTACACGGGCCTCTAGAATTTCGCCTCCATCGAAATTCGACCGCCGCGGCCGGGATCGAACCCGCGTCTTTCGGGCGGGCAGCCGAGCGCCATAACCACTCAGCCACCACGGCGGCTGCGGGGAGTCTTGCTCAATCGGTGGCGATGTGCCATTTTGCATGAATGTGAGGTCGTGTATTTGATAATTAAACCGACATTGCAGTGTCTCCTTGCGGTGGCGAAAACTTCTGCGCTTTCTATTCCAGGTCCCAGCGTGGAACAGGACGACAAAAACGGCGTATACATGTCCAAAATTGCTGGACAGAAATTTTGAATATTAAAAAAAAATGTAAGCCACTGTTATGGAAATACTGAAGGGAATTCAACATTTTCCCGATGTGTAACAAGACCTTTCTTTTAAAGTTTTTCCATCGCGCGCATCGAGCATGCAGTTGAGACTGCCATAGAAAACCAACGGGGAACGCGTTCGACGATAGCGAAAACGTTAACAGCAAACAAATGCACGACTGCCGACGGGAGATCTGCGGATGTATTGGTTGTTGTACTGAAATGTTAGAATATATGAAGAAATTGTGTTCGTAAACTCTTTCTCGTTCAAAAATACCTTTGCCCAGAATTGTTGGCTATGAACGGTAGTCTTGTGCGTCATTTTAAGAATGTAAATGCTTCAACTCTCATTCTATGCAATCTGAGTGGAACATTTTCCGAACCTTATGCGATGTTGACGCTTTAAGTATCGCCGAAATCGATGGCGAGCAATGCAAATGTCTTTCCGAAGTGCGCACATACAGAAATAAAAAAAACATTTCTGAGCTTAATTCGACTCGCGCCGGTGCGGAGCCAGTAGCGTGTTTACATGATGTCATGCCCTGGATTACTCGGCGACCACTGCTTTTTTTTTCTTTGCGCTGGCATGGGCTATATACTCAGACCATATACAAAGCTAGCGGCTGAGCTGCAGTAGCTTAACCGAAAAACTTCACACACTAACCCAACTAAAATAGCGGTGAAGAGAGAGCACATCAAACATGGAAACAAATCTAGCGAAAAGTCACTTTCCTCATAAATGTGCTCAAGCTGGAGCACCAGTTGACTAAAATGTGTTCAGATGGAAACGAGAGGCTACGATCCAATATAATATGAGCGTTTTTCGCAGGATGTGCAGTAAAATTAGTAAAATCATCTGGTAAAGTTCGTAATCACGCTGAGTTGCCACATGGTATCGCGCATTGTGGGAATTTAAAACAGAGCTTTTCTAGTGTCCCTTGTAACACCTTCCAAAACCAAAGTGCATCTTTGCAGTTAATAAATCAGTGCTTGATGGCGTCCGGCACATCCCACAGACGACATTTAACAGAAGAGACAAAACGCGTTTATGTATGCGCTCAAAATGGTTTCCAGAAATCGATGGCGAACATTTTTTTGAGAAAGCCAAAAGCAAGAACTCGGTGAAGATATTTGCAGTTTAAAATCGGCGCCTCAGAGTGGCAAAAAAAAAGTGCAAGGTTGATAAACATTATTCGTTGAAGGGTCACTATCGTGGCCACTGGCTCAGTTTCCCCTTTCGCGCAACAACCTGCCACAGAGGACCCAGAGAAAACGCTAACTACAGTCTGACAGCTCTTACGCGTCATGTTGTAGACGAATTGCCAAAGACTCTGCAAAGTCCCGGAGGCGCCAAAGTAACGTCAGCCAGTGGCAGAATTACACACTTGCAAGAGCTGAACGGTTGCTTATTCTCGACAACTCAAAATGATACGACAAACAATGGAAACCCATCGGGCATACGGACAGGTCCGCCCGGTCGCATTCGTGCAAAATGTGCTCACTACATTAAAGAGAGAGAAATAAAAAGCGTTTCGGAGGGAGGGAAAGGAAAAACAAAAAAAGGTCCGAAGGGAGGGGGAGGACCACCGCGGCCACTTGGCTCGGCGCAGCGTTTCGGAAGAGCGGAGGCGCAGTGGCAAGCGAATTACAAAAGGGGTCGCTGCCTAATCTGGCGGGCTGTCCCCGCGCGTCGAGCGCTCCGGCGCCGACTCCGTTAGGGGAAGCGCCAGTGGCTGAAACAAATCGTTAGAGAGCGCATCAGCGTTCGGGAGCCCAGCTCCTCCATAGGAACAGCGGGGGCTGATGGCATAGCAGCCGCGGGGATAAAAAACTGGGCGTATAAAGGGACCCCCCCCCGCGCGCCTTCAGCCCGCAGCGCTAAAATCCCGACTAGCGCTGCGCCGATACATCCATTTGGCCGTGTAAAAGACTCGGCGGCCTGTGCTGCTCGTTTCGGCGGCGGCGGCGGGCCCGCTCGGATGCAAAAGACACCGCGCTCCTCCGAGACGGGGCTGCAGCAAGAAGATGAAGCCTCTCTGCCTTTTATTGTCCGCTGTAAATGTTTCAAGGCTGCGTCGGGCGCGCATATTCGCGGAGGAGCGGGGGAAGAAGCGCGCTCAGCGAGCGCCCGCGTATAAAGACGGAGCGGGGCCGTTCGGCGGAATTGGCCACGGGTGCGCAAATATTGGCCCCGGCGATTCCGGGTGGCACGCGTGCGCCTCCCCCGGCCCGCTCACTTCCGCGCGGCCCGCGGAAACGCACGAAAAGCGCGCGAAAACAGGAGCGCGCTCAACGACTTCGTGGGCCGCGTCTTTCGCGTCGCGCGCGCGCACTCCCCGCATGGCTTTGCCGCTCGCCTCCTTATGGTGCTTGGCTGCTTACGAGGGCCGCCGCCTCTCGCGACGCCTCCTCACTTCCCTGCTCGAGTGCTTCGGCGTCGAGATGACACTGTTTCAAGCGCGCTGTTTTCATCGTGTCTCGAGGGATCCCTGTCCGAATGCGTTCCAGTCGCCCCCGATGTCAACCGGGCCGGCTGGTGTGAAAAGGCGAGGCCAACGACGAAAACGTCACTGCGTCCTTTTCATCGAGCGCGCATGCGTATAACGACAGCACTTCTCTTCCCGTAAACGTAATGGGGAACGACGTGATGACGCGAGCTTTAGCTGGTTACGCTTGACATTTAGTTGCTTGCTTCATCATATCGATGTTGGCTGCGGAGTGTTGGCATCGGGTTTCTGCATGGTACGGTCATTTGGACGTCCCTTGTGGTATAACGGCGCAAAGTTATACGCACTCAAAACTTGCTGTTGTTGTTGTTCCCCTCCCAAAATGGCACATACCCACAAGGGGGATTGACCATAACCAGGCGGTGACTATTTAAATTGCAGATTGCATATGGCAAGCGTGGGATGACCTAACAAAAATTGTGTAACTCTGTTTCCGTAGCAGAGGGGGTTGCAGGAGGTTAGGGTGACCTAACGAACTGAAAATTAGGTAAGGGAATCAGTAAAAAAAAGAAAGATTGAGAGAGAGAGAGAGAGTAGGAATTGCAAAAAGTAGTTTCCCAAATACGAAAGCTTATGATGGTATGGGCAGTACGAAAAAGCTTATGTTGGTGGACGTTTTGATTCTAGGAGATAACCTCATCTTCCTCTTTCACATGCCTCTTTAAACTAAGTTTTCATCCTTGTCTACGTGAAAGATTTTTGACTGGTAAAACACTTGTTCGGGCTGTAGCCGGTGCACTGCTGTATGCAGCCTCTAGCTTTAAAGGTTGACACAATGAAGCCGGGAAACAAGGCATGCGCTTTTGATAAAAAAAGGAAAGGGGCCGTCCACATCCACCGCGTTGATTTTTTCAGAGGTAGAAGCTGATCTGCGTGGTTCGGCCGACCATACTTTAACTCACTATGCGGCTAAATGAAATAACATTCTTATGTGTTATATCAGTGAAAAACACGTCGAGTCTGTTTCGCTTGCAGCCATGTATAGCTTCTGCAAGTTTCTTCATGCCAAAATTCCAGCACAAAGAAAGAACTTGACTCTCTACCTTTTCTCCTTTGCTGGTTTCATATATCTTGGTGTGTAGTTGTTGTGGATCGTCTGCACTGTATTTTCGCTCAAAAATTCTCCATACCATAGAGGCGAAGCTTCCTTTTTTGCCAGCTTGCACAAGTCAGAGGTCATTACCATTGAAAAACTTCAGGTCTCTCAGCTCGAGCTGCGTTGTCGTGCATAGTCCTGAGAACGATGCATAGCATTATCAGAACTATGCCTAACAACGTAGTGAAGGTTTTAATAGCCGAAAGTACCCGAATTATTCATGTTACATTGCGGCATCGGAAAGCATGTTTTAACTGGTGTGCCGGGCTGCGGACGCGCAGGGCGCTTTTATTTAAATAAACAGACTGCTTGGTGTTGCCATGTAGTTAATATAAACATATAGTTAGTTTGTGTGTAATAACATTTCGTCATTAACAAAGAGCATTGATGTCACCTAATTGTGGCATAGTTTGCGCCCAAAGGACGCGAATCAGAACGCATATTGTGCGGAACTGAAATTCTGGAGCAGCGAATAAAACTGTTCCGCTGAGGCACTTACTCCAATGTCATGAAAGCCTGCAGTTAGCTGTAAAACATACGATTGCAATGAGCACTGACTGCTGCTACATTTACGTTGCCCTAATAACACGCATTTATGCGAATCAATACTTGACGACCGCGTTTCATTGAACAAGTACAGTACTTAATCTAAGGGCCCGCTTCGCGACTAAGCACTTCCTCTAAGTTCGAGTAAAAGAAAACAAACAGAAAGCTCAGGTGAGCCTAAATTGCAGTCAATAAATGCTGTCTGTGCATGTTCAAATTAATAAAAAAACACACACTATACAAGATGGTTCATATTCATAGTTTTCATTCCTAAACTCCACAAAACTGATCTTAAAATTGAATGGAATCAAATGTATTAAATTTTGAAAAGGCGCTATGCTGCAGATCATTTGAGAGAATTGCATAAATGGCGAAAAAAGACTGGTAACACAAGGTTATGCAACGCGCTCACCCATCATGGCCCACCACTTTTCACCTTTCAGCACAAAGTCTCTAGAAAACATACCCAGTTCGCAAAAAGGAGAAAAAAATCACCTTCGGTACGCAGGAAGGAGAAAAAAAAAAGGGGGATATCGCTTATACCAATTAAGCTGTATACCACTGTTATTTATATATTCCGCCCTGTTCGTAACGTCAGGCAGTTTTTTTTATTCGCATGCCTAATACATTTAGCCACGCGTAACGTAATCACTGAGTTTAACCTGAATTCGCCGACCCAACTCCCTGCAAAAGGCGTCTACATCTAGAGAACATATCAGGCACACTGCTATTACCACGCACGTATGTCTGAATAAAGCGAAGCCACCGGAAAGAGGCCTTTGCTCTCAAAATTTTCTGACCCAAAAATTATTGCAGTAGTTATCGTTCCGCCTGGTTTATCGTCTCTTCTCCCTTTCAAACATCGCCGCGAGGAAACTGACGTGCCACAAAGGCAGTTACAGTAGCCTCCTAGCATAGCAAATCTGGCGCTAGAAAGATGGTTGCAAAAATCGAAGCGTCGTGAATCCGGATTTATTGTTCGTCATTTGTTTTGCACCTCCGTCAGGTGTATCCACAAAACACACGCCGGGGTTATTGATACGGCTGGAGGCGATCGAAAGGGCACTAAAAATTCGTACCTTGGGCATTTGGACACAGAAATTTAACATTATTTATTCTCTATATCATGCCACATTTGGTCTCGCGTAACGCATACAAACTCTTAGTTCGATCGCGGCCTCGGAAATCTTCGAGAGATTCAATTAAGCACTGATTAATTCGCGCTGTCACAGCTTTGCGGCGTAATCACCAACTATTATTTTTTTTAGAAAAAGCCACCATACCCCTCGCAAGACCTTTAGTAAGGTATGACGCAAGCTTTCTGCGCTGGTGTTGTTCTGATTTGCTATTGTTTTTGATTCTACATGAACTGCTCATGTAGTTACATTTGCCTCGTGTAGTAAACGCGTGCTTCCAGTGGCAGCTTTTGTTCTTGCTTCTAATTCATAAACAAGGCACGCTCTTGAATTTTCTCCACAAACGGCTAAACGGACACGTGGATCACAACAATGATCGAAATATATCTCCTAGCGACGTGTAGCAGGCCATGCAGCCTGTATGCAAGGTATAACCATACCCTCCACCCTTACAGGCGACCTGCACACCACGCTAGAATACCCACGACCCCGCACTATCATGTTCCAGTGGGTCCCTGGGCATGCTGCAATTGCAGGAAACGAGCTGGTCCACCGGCTCGTCCACGACGTCGCGCACCTGACACCTGCAATCCCGTGGCCTTTGCAACCGACATGGGAAGATAGCCTTGAGTGCAAGCGCAACATAAACACCCACTATTACAACGTCAGGGAGGCCCTTCAGACACTGCCTTCCCCACACCCAGCGCTACTGCCAACATCCTCAATCCGCATACTCCGCAAAATGCATCTAAACATATTACACCTCCTCGCCCTGTCCTACCTACATCGTCTCCGAGCTGCCCCAGTCTGCCCTAACTGCCCTAGACCTTACTCAAACCTAGAACATTGCCTCTACATATGTCCAGTCGCCATACAATCCCCCCACCCTCCTGGAGTGCCTGGCTGGCCTCGGATCAGTTTGACGATCAACTGACGTTTGTGGAACAAGCTCGTTTCAGCTGACCAAAAAGAAGTTGCCAAATAAAGTGCTGTCTCCCTCTCTCTGTAGCAGGCCAGCCCTAGAGGCGTTGCCCTCTCTGTCGGCGCATGGGCTTGCCATTTGCTTTCTCCTCCCCCTTCCCGGCACCCGATGCAGTCAGCTTGCTGCTGCAAATGCTCGCCCCACTCATTAACCTCCACAATCTGCCCCTCACTCATCGTCTATCAACAACGCACTTCTCTCCGGTTTGCTTCTTCCTACGCTGCTGGCTTTGCCTCATTTCAGAAGAGCTTAGAGGCTGAGCGCCCCAGTGAGAGAGCACGAAGGAAACTGGGTGCAGACGCCGCCACGAGAAACATACGCGCTGTCTAGGCCAGACGTGCTGACTCTTGTAGGGTAAAGATTGCAGTTACCAAGAAAAGTTGCAGTTCTCAGATTTTGATGAGCGAGCAGCAGATGCGGGGCGTTTGGAGACACGTATGCTTCAATAATACCTGCCGAGTCAGCTACTTCGCCTTACAGGCGATTCTTATTTATTTATTTATTTATTTATTTATTTATTTATTTATTTATTTATTTATTTATATGCCAATGCCGATGCCGGATTTTTTTGCAGGATGGGGACCTTAACGCTTGAGGAGCAGATTCGAACTATTAAGCTCCTGACCACTATTGCCCTCCACTCGAACCACTGACGTTATCTACCAGTCCACAAATACTATTTTCAATAGAGGAAAAAAAAACTAAGCTATGCCATGGCTGCTTCTGTGAACCCATGTGCAATTTCTGCATGTCTGAACTGACTGCACTTTTTCACTCTTCGGTAGTAGTATTTATTAAGTGTAGAAATTTCGGTCCCAGCTAGTTGATTCCGCTGAAAGTGTGCTGGGGCTTCTTGGAGGCTCTCGGGAGGCACCACTGATATCCTGAATGTTGATGAGCGCTATGATAAGCATGAAAACATCTTGGAACATCGTAATTTTCTCAAAGCTAGCTTGTTGTACGTGCTGTCATAGCACACGTAATTTTCGCCTCGCACGGAGATCTGGCACAAAAATTTCAAGCAGAATGCGTCACTTATCTTCACACCTGGCCAACGGAGCAGCGCTGCACATACTTCACTTCCCACTAAAGATTTTATTTATTCAGAGTGTTTCACCTAAGCTTTTATACAATTTTTTTTAAAAATAGGCTTTTTGAGTTAGAAGAGCGCTTTTTTTCGGCATAGCATTGTCAGCGCTATAGAACATCAGAATACAGCTAAGAAGTGGCTAGCAGGCTGGTTAACTATAGTATTGAATAGTTAAATTTTTTCAACTCTTACTGTTAGGCTCCTTAGTTATTGAGAGGCGTGTAGCCCACCATAATTCATATCCATATCAGTATTTTAGAATTTCAAAAGCGCGGTTACCCTCGGCGCTGTGGCCCAACAAATTTTAACTATTTCGACGAGTTACGTGAACTGGAGAAGTTGCTTTGCCTGGAACCTTCTCGAAAGTGCTTGTATTTTGGCGCGATTTAGCCAGAATTTCTTGGGCCACAGCTTCGAAGGTAACCACGTTTTCGAAAAGCTGATATGAATATCAATTACGGTGGGCTACGGGCTACACAGCTCTCAATAATTAACGAGCCTAAGAGTAATAGCTAAAGAGTTAGCTATACAGTATTAGTTAACCAGCCTGCTAGTTAGCACGTCTTAGCTGTATTGTAATGTTCTACACCACCGACAATACTACACCAAAAAAAAAAAGCGCTCTTCTAACTCAAAAACCCTATTTTTAAAATTTTGTAAAGTCTTCGGTGAAACACCCTGTATAGACACACAGAGAAGCGTTGAACGATTGACAGCTCGGCTAGCTCGTATATATCGCCATAAACACAACAAAAACGAAGGAAACATGAAGGAAACAGTGCAAAACACACTTGTGTTCTATTTCTTAAACACGGGTTCATTCCTTGCTACTCATTTCTCTACCGTGTTTCATTATTTTTGCACGGCTGTATCCACTCAGCCGGTGCCGATGCGTAACGATTGCCCACGTTCGCTTCACAGCTACTTCGTGCACTACGCAGACTGCGATTAAGCGACTTGCGCATTTTTCAGTAGTCAGCAATCCGCCGCGGTGGCTCAGTGGTTAGCGCGCTCGGCTACTGATCCGGAGTTCCCGTGTTCGAACCCGACCGCGGCGGCTGCGTTTTTATGGAGGCAAAACGCTAAGGCGCCCGTATGCTGTGCGATGTCAGTGCACGTTAAGGATACCCAGGAGGTCGAAATTATTCCGGAGCCCTCCACTATGGCACCTATTTCTTCTTTTCTTCTTGCACTCCCTCATTTATCCCTTCCCTTGCGGGGCGGTTCAGGTGTCCAAAGATATATGAGACAGATACTGCGCCATTTCATTTCCTCCAAAAACCAATTATTATTATTATTAGCCAGCTGTGTCTCAGTATCCGCGGGTATATTTTTCACGATGTAGACGGAGTCCTACGTTCGTGTTTTCACTTCTGCGTTGCAAGTTGTTCGTTAATAATTGATATGAAGGTACACAGCAGCCAGGGCATTCTATATATTTACCTTGCTCAATCTCGGATTAGCCCTTACACCGCCAGCTTTCTATGCATGTGAAAAGTCACCTGCAGACCTATAGCTTAACTAACCTGCCCTTTACAGTTGCGAAAAAGGACCCGTTAAAGCCCATTTTGTCACCGTAAAGGTCCGCTATATGAGCTCTAGATTATGGCGGCATTAACCTCTTCAAGTTCAGCACCGGTCTGGTCGCTCCTGTTTGAGCGTAAAACTTGACCCGTATAAAACCTTTCTAGGCACCGTACAGGTACGATCTCTCCGGTATGAACACTAAACCAGGCCCGTACTAGCCCGTGTCAGTGGCATACAGGTCCGGTATTGACATGGTCAGCGAAGCGGACACGTATAATGCTTGTTTGTCATTTAAAGCCCTGTTTGTTGACATACCGGATTTTTCCGTAGGGGAGGTATTTTTTAAGCTATCTGCGTGAAGGTTAAGGTAATAACGAAAATATGTCAATCAAATAAACAATATCTTGATGTCCCGTAGCAGAGTGGATGTCCAGTAGACGATAGATATATATTAACTTTGTATGAATAATTGCAAGAGCCTACAATTAAAATGAATCGTTTCAAACTAAAATATTTGATTTGCATCATTAAACAGTGCAAAAAAAAATGGAGACCAAAAACGCGTACGAAATGACGCCGTTTTTTAAAGGTGTTAAACATAGAAGATCACGAACCTAAGCTTCTCTTCTTTGCATTAAAACGTGTTCAGTGACTGATATTCTTTTAAAATTTTCTTAACTCCGAGAAAAAGACTCTCGAGCGATTGGCTCTCGAAAGCATGAACCTGAGACCCAGACTAAACCTATAAGACAGTAGTAGTGCACACTGTTGGGCTAGTTGGTGAAAAATGATGATGATGGTGGGTTTTAATGGAGCAAGGGCATCTCAGGCCAAAGAGCACAGTTGGTGAAACATTACTGAAGAAAATGTTGTTCCAAGACAGAGGGGGACGAGAAACAGCACACAGTCGAAGGGCAAAACATTTTCTAAGCTTTGAATGCGGAGATGTCAACAGGTACTAGAGCCTTCATCAATCTTGGGATGTAAGTTCAACAGAGGTAGTTGTCTCCAGTTAGAAACAATCTAAGGAGTGCAAGGAATTGTCGTGTGGAAGTTCAAGGGTAAAATTCAAAGCATTGGAGACCAAAAAAAAAAAAAGGTTCCTCTTTATGCTCTTCCTTGTCCCGTCTGTTTTGTGCAATTTTTTTTTCAGCCTATAAGACCAAGTGTTAAGACCAAGTCTGAAGACCAAGTGTGAAGACAAACTTATAAGACCAAGTGTGAAGTGTTATAATGGGACGGTCTGTTAATGCTTCTGTGGGAGGCTGGTTGTGTCAAGGTATTATGTGAGCAATACTTTACCCGAACAATACTGGAACACGCGTCTATCTAGGGGGCTTTAGATTCGCTACAGCTGCAAAATAACCGCTTCGCTTGTAAGTCTGAGAGCCAGAACAATTATTTCTGCATTTTTTGTCGACGTCTTACCGACGTCCAGTGAACATTAACAGATACCTCATCACAGTGGGACTACCTGAAGGGAATGCCTGTCTAACTGTATTTCTACAGGCACTTGGCACTGTAACATCAAAGAAGAAACGCCATCAGTATAGTGAGAAATCCAGGCGGAACTTCTACGGAACTTCTACAGACGCTGTCATTCGAAAATAAAAACGTATAGCTTTACGAAGACCTCTCTCATCCTTTTCATTCTCGATTATCTCCACAACTCCACAATTTCCACCATATCTATGGATCCTACCTCAGAATATCGAAAAGTTCGGATATTTGTACCATACCAAAGCCTAAATTACCATAATACACTTGCCTGTATAATATACATCAGTGAAGTTTCACGGTTAATAGCACATAGTTACTTTTATTTGTGAGTGGCTGGCGGAGAACTTAGTCGCAATAAACAAAGAAACGGCAGAACAGCAGTTCTCCTTGCCGGAAGCGAGGAGGGGGAGCGTTTCGCAACCGGGCATTTGCAGTGGCCAGCCGCCGATAGCAGCCACTCGCTTGTGCAATAATTTGTGTTTGCGGCGACAGATGCCGCCACTGCAGCCCTCTGCAACGTTTGTGGTGAAGCAAAGTGCATCCGTGGCCGGACTGAATGTTTTGGGGCTCTTGTGGCCTACAGGTGCTTTGCTAATCTTGACATTGAGGACGCAGCAGCTGTGTTTCGAACGCTGTAGCAATCTCTCGTAGTTAGTTGCAACTGTTTGTGCTGGCTTTAACTTTGTGTAATACGTTAATTCACGGCTGAAACCACTTCATCGAATCTTGCTTGGTTCGGTTTGCACAAACCGAAGATGATAAGAAGAAAAGCCAGAAGAAAAATCCCAGGCAGCACATGACAATACCAGTCGTTTGCATGTATGTTATTGTGTGTGCACGCTTTTTTTTGCTGCTAGCAATGTTTTAACGTGGCTCGCAAACAGTCGAAACAAGCATTCACTCGCTTACCTGAAGGGACCGGTGCCGTGTTTAGCGTGCAGCCCGCATCATGATAGCTTGCTTCACGTAATATTACGAAACACAAGTGGTTAGCGCTCTCAGCTACTGAGCTAGTGCATCCGGGTTCGAACCCTGCCGCGCAGGCCGCGTTTCGATGGAGGCGAAACGCAAAAGCCGCCCGTGTGCTGTGCGATATCAGTGCACGTTAAAGATCCCCAGGTGGTCGAAATTATTCCGGAGCCCTCCACTACAGCACCTCTTCCTTCCTTTCTTCCACCAGTCCCACCTTCCTCCCTTCCCTCGCGGCACGGTTGAGAAGTGAGAGTTTTACTGCTTCAATTCCTTTCCTCAAAAAACACTAATTGAGGAGCACAAAGAGACGAAACATGCCTTCCTCCAAACATAATTTCAAAGTATGCACTGACAATGTTCAAAATAACTGTATTCCGAATCATCTGTTATTAATAATAATCCTGACAAGCCTGTTGTTACTTGTGGCAGCAACGTGAGCGGTAAACGGCTTACAATATACCGTGTAGGATCTTTCGTTTTTGGGTTTTATTTTTACCAGAATTCAGAGGGCGAAAATCGGGCGCAAAATAGTTCACAAGCAGGTACGTATCGGGTCTTTCAGCAATTGTCCGATAATTTGGATTTTTTTCGCGTTATTTTAGGCAGTCGAAATAAATGGCCATATCAGCACTCGTTTAGCTATGAAGTATAAAATGCTCAAATTTTGTTTATTATTCCCATACATAAGGTGTAAGCGTCAAGTTGCACACTGTTTGACTAATGAGATTTTTTTTCTCGTTTGATTTCACGATATTGAGTACATCGCGATCCCCATAAGCATAATTTCTGGTATGTGCTAAACTTGTCTGCCTTCGTGCGTGCCTTGTGAAAAAATTCTTTTAATATGTCGCAGCTGTCCTTTGAAACACGCAACAACATTGGAGCATCTCGTCGTCTACCCGACATTGTCTACCCGAGTGGAAACCAGACATGCAGAAGGGAGGCTGCACGCCTTATTTTAACATTTCTGCAGGACACGGATCTTGTTTCTAAATGGTGACAGCAGGAACGGACTATGGCCTACTGTGATTGAATGTGTGCGTATAGATGGTGTCTTCTGGAGCGGACTACGTTATACTGTGAGTGAATGTGTGTATGGATCGTAGCACTACAATGGCCTATGTTCTATTGTGACTGAATATGTGTATAGATGGTGACTTCTGGAGTGGACTGTGATGTGGACTGGGGGGAGTGATTGTATGCATAGATGGTGACTGCGGGAGAGAATGTGTGCTATTATAAGAGACTGTGCGCATAGCCGGGAAGATGCGGCAGGCTTTAGGACATTGTTAATATAGAAGGGACGCTACGGTGGAGCAGTTGCCGGCAGAATAATCAAGACTAACCCCACCTGTAGCATTCAACACCTCAACTCATCTCGTCGTTAGCGTCGTTAGCGTTTCATAGAGTGGTGCCGATGAATCATTAGGCCACTTCCTGTGTTCAAACGGCCAACTTTTAACAGACACTTCTCGACCATACTCTGAATGGAAGCCTCACCATGAATAACAAGCGTAATAGATCTTAAATCATTAACAAATAATTCAATACAGTGGTTAAGAATACCCTCACGATACAAGCCAACTCCTGTGCCGTGTCTTCAACTTATCGCACTGGTATTGGACGCGACTCTTCGTGTGAACGTTGGGTCTAACCCGACTTTCACGAAATCTGTTTGTGGTACAAAAACGGGATAAAATCGGGTTTACCCGAAAACGAAGGGCTACGTTGGTTGTAGCTGCAGTATAGGTGGCAAAAATATACAATGAAAAAAAAAAAGAAAGTCTGACCTTCGCGAAGCTCCACAGAGGCTGTTGCCTCCAAGCAAGACTTTGTTCCTCTACCGTAGACCAGCTGATCAGCGTGAAGCGACCGTCATGCATGCATGACCGTCCAGTATCATGGCTCAAGGTGCCCTTGGGGCTGCTACGTGTCAAGCATTGTTTATAAACCGGCGAAGCTCAATTGTGTCCTCGTTCAGTGCGAGTTAAATAAGAAGAGAAGAGTGCGACGGAAAAAAAAAATAAGCACACTTCATCGAATGCTCCTGTGTCTCCGCAATTACGGGTCGGCCAAGATACCAGAAAAGGCGCAGCCGGCCTCGCGGCGCTGGGCGTGCACATGCAAGGCGCGAAGCGCCCATAGTTGACGTGTCCTTCAGCGCCCCTTGGAAGCCCTGCAGCGGCCGCGGTGCGTAACTGGGGCATCGCCATGGGTGACAAACGGCTGGCACGCATGTATACAGATGTGGTACATGCAGGTCGCCTCAAAGGGCACGCCGCCCGGTCGTCGTCTCGCCGCTACCGCTGGGGCACCCGGCGGCCTAATGATAGGCATGAGGGTTGCCCGCGCTCTTTGACAGGGCCGAGAAAGCACAAAATTAAAGGCCGATTACGCCACCTCGCGAGGACCGTGGCGACGAACGTTGCGGAATTACAGCCCGAACGAAATTACGGGCTGAACGGAGACGGAGGTGCGGCAGAAGCAGGCGGAAATCAAGAAGTCAGGATCGAATTCCCCGCCGCCACGTTCATTCAAATTACATATTTCGCTTTCGTACGGGAGAGGTCACTGCCTGGGAGGGGTACTTAAACGTGACGTCAAGGCGAAACAAAGGCGCTCGCCAAGAAGAACAAACGCAGGAGCAGGTCCGGATGGGACGGCGTGTTCGCGCCGACGCCTGCGTGTGGACGAGACTATCGCGCGCCGCAGCGACGTCTGCGCGCTGCGACCGCAGCCGGCTGGGGCTGCGGCAATCATATTGCAAAGCGATCATAGAAACAGCCCCCCCCCCCCCCCCCCCCGCCGGACCATTTTCTCCTTTCCCGCTTTCGTTCGGGGGCCCCTGCGAAATTACCCGGTTGCGTCTGGTTCCACCCAAGGCTTCGGTAGCGGTCCCGGGACGTGACACGGTGGCAAGTTGTCGACAGGCGTTCTCCGCCAGGCGGGCGCTAAACACAGTTATTAGGCCTAGCGGCCGCGCATGCTTTTGGGGTCGTTCGCGACGGCCACACTGATGTTTTTCGGGCTCCCGAAGGGGAGGGAAATACTCGACTGTCGATGGCTCAATAACAGAGCGGCGCGCCGAGCCTCTTTAGCTGTCATTAACCGCGGCGACAAAAGAGTTGCCTTCCTCGGGCTCCCTCCGCCCTCTCCTCCCGGAGGGGTCCCGCGGAGGTGTGTGTGCACATTTTATAGAGAGGGGAATACTTCAGTTCATAAACGACGACTTCGGCCGGACTCTTGGTGTACTTAACGCACCTACGGGTCGTTTGCACAGTGTGTATACCACAGGCTGGGAGCTCTCGCAACATGCGGAACCGTCGGTCGGTGTCCACAAAGGGGAAACAATAAGGGAGAAAAAAAAATAAAAAAACGACCACATGTATCCCCATTAGTACGCTGTAAAAAGAACACAGAAATGATTGAGGCGGGAAATTTAATTGCTACTTCATTATTACAAATATGCCCTACTTGATTTTCCCGCACGGAATGAGTTGGTCCAGATTACGGCGTATTCTTAGGCTATTAATATTAATACATAATTAATATAATCGCACTCCGCTTTTTCATTGCCCTAATCCCACGTAGTTGATTGCGCGGCCTAACAGTGTGAGAACGGCTACCACCAGTTCGAGTGGACAAAAATTTTACTTGAGGGGTGAAAATAATCCTTTTGAATGCGCCATGTAGCAGTTTTATGAGGATCACAGCTTGTTTTTACACGGCCAGTAGTCACAGCGTGGATGGACAATCCTTGCTAGGGGAGGAAGAAAGACAGAAGGCGGCTGCCTCGACATAATGTCCAAACTGCTGCCCTGCAATTACAGGAACGAAAAATGCGAGCAGAATTTCCGGCCCAACTTCTTACCTCTTTTTTTTTCGGCTTTTGATATTTCTGTCCGCGTGTCATTGTCCCGTTAAAAGCAGCCCCCGAACATTTATCACTTTTACGCCCTCTCGCTGCACGCCGAGGTATCATGTACTTTATGCAGTATGCAAAGATAAACTAGGAGAACAGGCAGTCCAGCAGTGAAAAGCATACGAATAATCGGGATGTATGTACCCAGAAATAAATTGTATGAAATTCGACAACGAAAATCACAAGTGCCTCATCTGCGGGAGATCGCAACCAAGCATTTGACGCGAACACAGCACTTAGTAACGTCTAAAAGAAAGTATATAATAAAACGCATTACCTCAACCAAAGAAGAGGAACTCAGAGAACTATAAAGAAACAAACTTTTGATTGCCCTGAAACCGCACCGACCTGCACGGATGCGCAATGGATGTAATTTAAAGTAACACTTTGCAAGGTAGGGTACACCGCCTGAAATTTCGATGTTGCGGTGGTTCCATGTGGAACATGGTACCACAGGCTGTCTCAACATCCGGAATTACGCACCGACCACCTTGATAGCAAGCCATGCGGAGGGACGAGGTCTTTAGTAAATTGTGAGCATTCATAGCTGTATTCAACTTCTGAGATAATTTGCCTTTCATTGTTGCAGCGAGTGGAAATGCATGAGTAACAACTGGATGACGCAACAGGCCTTCACGCACTATAGCGGCGCTCACGCGAACTCGACGGAGTTGTGCTGAACTCGTCTGTCGGGTGGGAAACCGGTTGTCGAGCTCATGCAACCGCTAGCGGGTCGGGTAAGGCAAACTGCGGAGCTGGTCGAGTCAGGCCGCCTGAACGAGGAACGTTAGTTACATTTACCCACACGGCGACCTTCACTATATCCCCAGTCGGCAGGTGAGAGCAGAAACAGGAACGCTGGGGCAGTGTCAGCAATCCGCGACCTTGGAGACCACGTTTCCATGTTCACTCTGCCCAGCACAGCGCTTGACTACGTTCGACTGGCTTGAGTCGCCCGAGTTCGCGTAATTAAGCGCACAATAGTCGACTCGGGATCAGATATGTGCTTGCCCGACACCCCTGACTCGACCTGATCAGGGTTTGTCGGGTACGCGCAGACGGTCTAGTGACAAGAGGGAGAGGAAATAACAGAGCGAACCGGTTGAAGAAGTAAAACATTAAAACACAGGCTTGTGGCACTCTTTCTGTATACCATATCTTTAATAAGAGACCAATTTTATTTGCGCACAAAGGCTGCAGGTCGGTTCTAGAGAAGACACTTTGTTCGGACGGTAAAAGACAAAATAATAATAATAATAATAATAATAATAATAATAATAATAATAATAATAATAATAATAATAATAATAATAATAATAATAATAATAATAATAATAATAATAATAATAATAATAATACATTACGAAGGAAGGAAAATCAGAGTAACTGCCTCATTTTCGGGCGACATCTGAAGCGCGCCTCTATGAACGCTAGCTATGAACGAGGGGCGGAAAAAGAGGGAGAGAAAGAGATGCCCGGTGGTGACGGCGAGCTTCAACGTGCACTGGCAGGGCACAGCCTACGGGCGTCCTGCGCATTTTGCCTCCACCCAAACGCTGCCGCCGCGACCAGGATTTGATCCCTCATCTTCGGGATCAGCAACAGAGCGCGCTAAGCCCTGCTCTGAGTCACCGTGGCGGGTAACGAAACATGCGCAAAAACTACGTACACGGAGGTTACAGACCATCTATTCCACGCTTTCTACACCGTGCCATCTTCTATAACTATTCGGGGCAACGCATAACAATTGAAAAATAACGCTCATTGTGCGTACACCGATGAGCGAGACGCCCCTTTTTAAAAATTCTATTCATAGCCCAGCTCACGTTACTCTTGTTTGTTCTTCTTCTAAGTGTCGCAAGGAAATGATTCGCACCATAAACAACAGAATACTTTAACAGCATCGCCAGAAAGGACGCAACATGCCGAGCATTTCAGCCATGCTATTAGTTCATGTTTCTGCTATTCGGTGACACGAGTTGTTTTGAAGACTCGGATTTTCTACAAAAATTCAATTGAAAAAGGAGTAGGTTCCATTTTCACTAAGCTCACTGTACGCATGCACAATACACGGCAAAGCTGCAAGAGAAATACGTAATTTTTCCCCGCACTGAGGGTGCATAAAAATTGGAGGAGACACTTAAGCTCCGCCTTAAGGGTGTGACACGATAGCGTTAATGGGTTAATAATGCCCATACATGCGGAATTGTTCATTCTCAACTTCACACTCATAGATCCCTGGGAGTCCTCATACATTTTCTGGCGCAGTGGTCCAGCGGTTAATCGATGCGCCACTGCCCTGCGATGACAGGTGCTGCCACCGGTTGGGCTTGAGCAACCTCTCGCGAACAACTATTAATTTAACTGCCACGGTGGTCAGTTTGTTCAAAATACGCTGGGAAGGTTGTGATGACGCCACAAGGTCACGTGACGTATATGTGGCTCACCTAGGTTGCTTCGCCGTAGGTTTTTCGCTCAGAACGCCGACGCCGGATTTTGTGCAGAACGGGAGCATTAACGCTATCGCGTTAAAAGCTGTTGTAGTGTTCCTAGAAGCAGTGAAGCCGAAACTAGGCGTAGGTAAAAATCAGATGTACGCGTTAAAAGACAAATAAAGCGATGTCATTAGCAATATGTATGAGATAGTTAAATTAGCTGAAGAGTGCTACACAAATCTATACAGTAACCAATGCAACCAAGAGCTTAATGAGAGAGGCAGTAGTGCACAGCACTGGGACATCCTGCCAGTAACAAAACAGGAAATAAAGAAAGCTTTAGGATCAATGCAAAGGGGGAAAGCAGTTGGTGACGATCGGGTAACAGCAGATCTGTTGAAGGACGCAGGGGAGATTGTGCTAGAAAAACTAGCCACCCTCTATACGAAATGCTTTATGACCTCGAGAGCGCCAGAAGCTTGAAAGAACGCTGATATCATCTTAATCGATAGAAAGACGTCAAGGACTTGAAAAAATATAGACCGATCACCTTACTGTCCGTTCTCTACAAAGTATTTACTAAGGTAATCGCTAATAGAGTCAGGAGAACCTGGAACTTCAATTAACCAAATGATCAGGCGGCATTTTGTAAAGGCTACTGTGCAATAGAATATATTCACACTGTCAATCAGGTGATAGAGAAGTACGCAGAATATAACCATACCCTACATATATATATATATATATATATATATATTTACGATCATGAGAAAGCATTTGACTCCGTCGAAACCTCATCAGTCATGCAGGCATTACGGAATCCGGGGGTCGATTATACGCATGTAAACATACTGGAAAACATATATAACGGCTGCGTGCACAGCCGCCATAGTAATCCATAAAGTCAGCTGTAAAATTCCGACAAGGAAGGACGTCAGGCAGGGAGACACGATCTCGCCTATGCTCTTCACCGCATTTTTAGAGGAGGTATTCAGAGGCCTGGATTGGGAACAGTCGGGTATAAGCATTAGTGAAGAATACCTTAGAAACAGGCGATTCGGTGATGACATTGCCTTGCTATGTCACTCAAGGGATGAATTGCAGAGCATGATCAAGGACTTCGACAGGCAGAGCAGCACGGTTTGTCTAAAAATTAATATGCAGAAAACCACAGTAATGTTCTACAGTCTCTGAATGGAACATCAATTTAAAATTGGTAACACAGGACGTAATACGTCCGCCGCCATGGACGAGGGGGCGCTGTTGAGCGCTCGCAATTTTCTTTTGAACTACACATAAACATCCCCGAAAGCAGAAGATTGGACAGCCGTCGCCGAAGCTCAGTTGGTAGAGCACCGGACGAGAAATTCGGAGGTCGTGGTTCGGATCTCACCGGCGGCATGCGGTTATTTTTTGTTCTGCTTTTCTTAATCTCCCAATGACAAAAACAAGGAAAATAAAAAAAGAACCCCCATGCTCCTTAGTTTCGATGACTGTTGGCTTCCGTCATTTACAATTGGAGTTGAGGTGCTGGAAGTGGAAAGGGAATACGTGTACATATGGTAGGTAGTGATCACAGATCCGGATCACGAGAGAGAAATAACTCGAAGAATTAGCATGGGGTGCAACACACTGGGCAGGTTCTCTCAGATCATGAATGGCAGTTTACCAATATTCCTGAAGTGAAAAGTGTAAAACAGCTGCATCTTATCAGTATACTCACCTATGGGCAGAAACGTGGAAATAACTGAAAGGTTTAACTTATTTTAAGGACAGCACAGCGAGCTATGGAAAGGAAAGGGATACGTGTAAAGTTAAGAGACAGGAAGAAGGCAATCTGGGTCAGGGCAGGGAACAAATTCGGATTAATGACATCCTAGTGGTATTCAAGAAGAAGAATTGGGCTTGGGCAGGGGATGTAATGCGAAGGCAAGATAACCGCTGGTCCTTAAGGGTAGCAGAGTGGATTCCAAGAGAAGGCAAGCGTAGCAGGGGGCGGCAGAAAGTTAGGCGGACGGATGAGGTTAAGAAGTTTGCGGAGTTACGGTGGCCTCAGCTGGCACAGGACAGAGTTAATTGGAGAAGTATGGGAGGGGCCTTTATCCTGCAGTGGGCGTAGTCAGGCTGATGATGATGATGAATGAGGGGTTTTATGGGGCATAAACAGCTAAGGAAATCATGCACCAGCTTTACAAAACATTTCGCGAAGTTTTGCTTGGTTCACAATACCATCTAATACACTCTCCAAGGCAATAAAACAGGGATGCCACTAAATGCCGCCAGATGGCAATAGTGCACAGGAGAGGCGATCTATTTTAAAGTTTCTCATGATTGCCTGTTGCCGCTCGAGCCTAGAATGAACACTGAAAGCCCCAGTATTATGAAAAAAAATGCACGTAAACAGAAAGGTCGAGCGTGAATAGCTGCTAACTAGCCTTACGCGTTTAGCGGCTTCGACATGAGCTGAAATGAAGGTGCTTAATTGACGCGTCTTCGATAATTGAATGTTACCGCGGCCGAGGCACAACACCGATATATGTTTAACTCGGCAAATTTTTTCCTTGAATAGCATCATACGCCTTGCCTACTGCACATCAAAGATTCCGCGAGTTGCAAGCCAGTGTGTGGGTGCGCATGTTCATTTCGCGGGGACGCTACATGCAACTCGTTGTATTATGACATCGTCGTCTTAATTCCATCCACACTGTATACCTCTCTTTCCATTCCCCCTTGCGTAGAGTAGCAGGCTATGGTCACGTTTCCTCCGGCCGACCTCTCCTTTCCACTGTCGTTTGTACCGGCCTTTACTGTCGTTAAATTTTCTCTCTCTATCTCTATGGTCTTTATCTGAAACAGAGGGTGTCAGACTGATGTCAGGCTGTCTTCTGGAACGCACGTGCAGCTCCCGGTGTTCGAAGCTTTTTAGATTCGGGAACTGTCCATCCAAAATCTGGAGTTTTCTAGCGCAGAGAGTGCTGCAGATGACCGACCACGGTCACCTTGCCAGCTTCACTCGCGCACCGAGACCACTTCAAGTTTGGTGAAGACAGTACATAAGTCTCGCAGAGTACTCTGGGGAATCTCGCGTACATTAGTAAGCATGTTTGCTGCGAAGTACTGCCGCATTTGGATAAAGTGGGATTCGAACGCAGAAGCAAGACTTTAAGCATTCACTCGATCGCCCTCGATAGGTTACAGGAACAAGCTTATAGAAGACAAGCGTCGACCTCCGTTGCTCCGCGCCTACAAAAGCCCGCTCTCGGACCACCATAATGGAACGTCCACAGCGGTCACGGCTGTGCCAAACCTTTCCGTGAGCATTATCGCGTCAAGAGTGACTGCGGAGGAGCAGTTTCCCGTCGCAGAAGGAAGGACCGTTCGCTCAGCAGTTTTCGGAGACGCGACCCGGCGTCACATTGTATACACACAGTCAGCTGGGGTCTTTCGGTCCAGACGCCTGACGGCATCCCAGAGGTCGAGGCGCATTATAAATCTCCGGCACGCAGGCCGTGTTCCGGAGTCACTTCGGGGTCAGAACTGCTGAATCCGTGATAGCCGCGACCGCTGTTCTGCGCCTCGACCTCCCCCGCGCAGCCGCGCCGCGCCACCCGCGCGAGGAGCAGCTCCGAGGAGGTCAGGTGGCCGCACGGAGCCAAGCGCAACAAAAGAAAGCTCGCGCGCGCAGCACGGGCGGCCGCGAGATCAGGGATACAAATGATATTCGAACAGGCGGCTCCTATTGCCTCGCCTGCTATGGCACGATTTATTGTACGCTGGGGGCAATTTAAAACCGCTATAATATAATCCATTTTATTTTAATCCGAATGTGTCGCAAAAGCTGATGGATAGTTCGGAAAGCGGCAAGCATTTGTAACCGACGCCTAGAACGTCACGGCCATCTCGAAGTCAGAAAACCCGCTCGGCGCGTTGCGCAACTATACAAATAGACCGAATATGCCCCTCTCGCCGCATTTGCATCGAAACAGAAAGCCTGGCACCCCCCCCCCCCCCCCCTCCAACCCACACACACACACACACTGATTTTTATTTTGGGGATTTTTTGTGCGGTCAGATTGATGGTAGAATTCAACGATTGTTGCTAAAAAAAAAAGGAGACATTCATTCGGGGAAGTGTGCTTGTCCCCGAGAAAATTAGTCAGCAGATTACATGATGCCATTCAGACAACTGTATGCCTGTTTCCGATGGAAGAGAAGACAGGCTTGCCTGGGCCGCAGCCGCATTCCTCAGTGGCATTTCAGTGAAGCAGCATTCCATAGCTTCAAGTAATATCTGGGGCGTACTGTATCCCGCACGATTCCATTGGATTCCCCAACTCTCTCAAGCTCCTTGTACAAAACTAGCTGTAGTTCTCAGCTGCCGCATATATGTCGCTGTCTTTATTACTCTTTTTTACTGTGTTAACAGTAAGCTTCACTTTCGACGAAAAGCCGCTGTCTGCACGGTGTGTCCGGACACACTCTCCGGTGGGTGCACCTCCGGGCACGCGCAGGTGAAAATACATCTGCCACCTACGCCCGCCCACCCTTCACAAAGGCCCACCACTAACCCACCTTCACATTACAGAAGCCTCCACGCGCGACAAAGCGGCCGAAAAAGCACCGGAACGAAAAAAAAACGACGGCGAAATCAAATTCAAAGATGCAGTGGTAGGCGGTCATTGTAACAGCGAAAATGGGAAGGCGAGATGTATAACCGTTGTCGCCAACGTAGATTTGTGGCTTTACATTGTACGATAGCCCGTCAATTTTTTAGCTGTTTTTTGCGAAAGCCAGTTCAAATATTTTTTTTTTTCCACGAGCTAGGACGCCAGCAAGATTTGTTATACAACTCGCAGGTACAGTGTAGTCAAGGAAAAAGGGATATGCGCAAAGCAGTTCTGTAAGTACGCACACCTAATTGGAAGGAACGTCCTTTCGCCGTTATAAGAACGGTTTGAACCCTCTCGCAAAACCACCCAGAAATTCTTAATTTTTGCGATCCGCTCGAGCGGCCGAACATTACGTTGGGCTTCCTTGCAGGTCCCAACTGGGCAGTTTGGCAACTGTGCCACAGGAGCCCATCACACTTCCGCATACATAAAAAATGAAAAAAAGAATGCATATAAGATTCTTAACATTAACAAAGCACCATACGCAGTACGTTTGGGCAGTGCTCAGATAAAAAAGCACGCTTGTAAAGCCAGCTGTTTGATATCGGAGTGTATATATATATATATATATATATATATATATATATATATATATATATATATATATATATATATATATATATATATATATATATATATATATATATATATATATATATGTTTGTGTGCGCGTGCGTGTGTTTTTTGCTTGACTGCTGATTATGAACTATTATGAGAACAATCACCAGAGTTAAAACATGACAATATTTACCACAACTTGTCGGCCCTGACACGTCGTAATTAACACTGAAAAGATTGCAATATGATGGTTTTCTATCTTCGAATTTCATAGCTCTCCGCCATGACACTTCTTAAAATTTAGACTATAGACATGAAATTTTAAATGCGTTTTTTCTCTCAAATGATATGTTAGTCATTAGAATACTTGAATCACCACGTGGTATTCGCCTCCGACTGCTAAATAATATTCAATTGAATTTATTCTTGATGTTGTTTGGTTTTTGGTTTCATAAAACGAACGCTAGCACGAAAAAAACTGCAATACAATCGCTGATGCATAGTTTTAGTTCACTGTAATACTTAAACCAGCCTGCTTCAAGACCTGGAATGACAACAAATGACGTGTCAGAACTTATATTGGCGTTTTTGTTTTCATGTCACACCTGATCTTTAGCGCCAACTACACGTCACAGCCATCGTTCGGTTGATGAAGCCGAATCAGAATCAAGAAGAAACTAAATTACAAATTTTTTTAGCGGTCGTAAGCGAATTCCACGGGGTATTCCATGTATACTAATGTCTAACTGATCATGTGAAAGATGAAAACACGCAAGCAAAAATTTGGTGTTTACAATAGTACGCAAGTCAAGAAGGCAGCGGAAAATACTCCTCAAAGGAGGCCCTCCAGCCAGTGGTGTCGACCGACTGTCATGACGTTGCGGTTAATTCTATCTCGCGGTGGTTAGGCAGGATGGGGAAGGCGACGGTCTTAGCCCCCCGCCGCGGGGAGTGGGCTCATCAGCGCTATAGTCGGATCCAACTCAAGAACGCAGCGGCTTTTCCCCGTCAAAGGACCCCCTTCTAGCCAATGGCGTCGGCCGATTCTTATGACCCTGCTAGCGTGACAATGCAGGAAGCGGCGCCACAATGGAGAGGAGTATCTACCCCGACCATAGAGGGAATGAATTATCCCCTTTCATCTACCATTCGCTGCTTTGTCACACTATCAGGGCCATGAGAATCGGCCGACGCTATTGGCTGGAAGGGGGTCCTGTGACGGAAAAAAAACTGCTGCGTTCTTGAGTTGTGTCCGTCTATAGCGACCCTGCACTCTATCTCCAACTTTCACCCTTTCCCACTGCTAACCCGAGCCCTGGCACGGGGACAAAGGAGTGTCTCCTGCCCATTTCTGCCTAGCCTCCGCTGCATTGTAACCCTGACGCCTTCTTGACTTGTATCCGACTGTAAGCCCTTCTTTAGGCGGGCATAAAATTTACAGTTTGCCTTTTTTTATCCTCTTGGTATTACTATTGCTGTTGAGTGGATCATATAGCAATTTATACAGGCAGAATATGAAGTAGACTTGATAATTACCGCCTCACATTGCGACGGTGGGAAGACAATTTTTACTCAGCCCACAGAGAAGTGCAACATACTGCGTGTTATGCCAAGCAGATCCTACGCCGGCGCGCAAGCCCGAAACAATCGTCTTTATGCCCCTGTTTTTTTTTTTCTATGCATGTACCCATTTCCTCTCACCACACCCCCTCTGTCGCGACAGCTGTATCTGATGGCTGTTTACTCTAGTGATTGACTTCTGGCGATTCTCTTCGGCGACGTCTCGGCGTCGATATGACGAAGGAGGGCAGTAAGCTAGACGCCTTGTCAGAACGCGTAGGAACTGATAGAGCTTATCTCTTGTAGGCTAGAATAAAAATAGAAATAATAAGCGGTTAAATTATGTAGGAGGCTCGTGGTGGTAGGCCTTAGGCTATTTTTTTAGTGCGATAGCATTATAATCCTCATCATCGTCGGCCATAAAATTTGCCCATTGGCTCCAGGGAAATTACGTCACCAGACCAGATGCGACATCACTTACGGTAGCGGTATGAGCATGTTCTAATGCTATCGCAATGCCAACACATATGGTAATTAGGTGTCGGTGTGAATTTTTTGCATTGATAGTCCACTCAACCGAAAACATGGCAATATACGCAAATTTCGATAACAATGATCGATCGTTAAGTGAACTATATTTAAATATAAAAAATCTTCTAAACTGACAGGTGGTACTGATCTTGTAACATGGGCATGTCTGTAAATGTATAATAAAAATAAATAGGTACTAAGTGGCGCATTCTGGCGGAAATCAATTCCTGGAGACCTAATTTAGACATAGCCACGCAATACAATGGCAAGAATCGAAGGGGTGTTTACAAACTTCGCTTAAAACAAAAATGATCTTTTGTACTCTACGCCCTGCAGCTTCGTCAGTCCTTCGACTATCGCTGCTTTACTGTCATAAGGAATCGAGGAAAAAAAAAACTTCAGCGGACAGTTCGTCACGGGCGGCTTTTATATTAGCCTGTATGCGATTTAAAGCATTAGACTGCGCAAAAGATGACGTGCCAACTAGAAAATCACTTTTTTAGCACACCAAGAAGCGCAGACCTTAACGAAAGATAAAAAATATATATATATATTGTATCCGCAAGACATACGGCACAGAGCCCGTTGTGGTGGTCCTTTAAAAGCACGAACAAAGTTCACAGATTAAAAGGAATCGTATTTCCTGATTATTATTAAATGACGATTATATGGCTGCATATGGAATGAAGCTTTCAAGAAACATACCACACATCTTGGAAGTGGTTCGTCTGTTACTTATTGCAAAAAGAACGTAGTATTTTGATTTTAATAGAATGAGTAATAAAGTTATTATCAACGGTCACGTGGCTGACGGTGAGAGCTGTTTTCGAAGTAAGTGTTCTTCGGTTCGGATGCATTGTCCGGAGTTTTTTTCACATTTTGCATGCTTTACGACTATAACTCCTTTACTGACCGCCGCTCTAGGCGCGCGGTGCCATCAATGGCCCTCTCATCGTGTGGCGCATTTCGAAGCATTTGTCCTAGGTGGACCTCTTCGTCCTTCTTCCGCGGTAACCATGGTTCCCAGAGTAAACATCTCTGGTTAGGTGAACCACTCCTTCCTGGGTAACTACTCTGGTTCCCGTGGCCGACTACTCACCTGCCGCGCCTTCTTACGGTGTAGTTCATCAGCCGTTGCAACAAGCCAGCAGATTCGTGAATTAGGCTTTAGGTTTCCTTCGTTAAGTTCGTAACAGATGCAAACGAAGCTTTCAAGACAATATTAGTAACACATTGCCTGACTTTACGTAACTTGGTTTGAGAGCGCAACAAAAAAATCACACATTTTGCAGCCGCATATGATATCGAATGGTTCCTGTTAAGGACAGGGGCACTGAAAAGTTCAGGACATAACAGGTTTGCTGCACCCGCAAAGAGGTTACCTCTGAATAATTATCGCGCCAATTAACAAAAATACTAAAATAATTTAATAAATATAGTTTCACGTCAATTTCACGTTGCTTGAAACAAACAAAAAGACTTCCCAAAACCAGTGCAAACGTTTGAATCTAAAAAGAATTTGCTCACATTAGTCATTCGAAAAAGACGTCGGTTCGATCCCGGCCACGGCGGTCGAATTTCGATGGAGGCGAAATTCTAGAGGCCCGTGTACTGTGCGATGTCAGCACACGTTAAAGAACCCCAGGTGGTCGAAATTTCCGGAGCCCTTCACTACGGCGTTCCTCATAGCCTGAGTCGCTTTGGGACGTAAAACCACCATAAACCATAAATCAGTCATTCGAGCTTGTTAGGCAGCTTTGACCAACCACCCCAGTAAGATGCACCTTCTACGAGCTCAGCAAGCATTAACGTTATACTTCAGTCGAGGAAAAAAAAATAGACACGCACGCTTTTCTTCTTACATTCGGAAATCTATCTGCTTAAGACACGGCTGCAGGAATCAACTCGCACTGGGATTCGATTTCGCATGTGCACTCACATCCTGCGTTGACTTCTCCTCCGTGCTCCAAAACGATGCGGGAGAAACATCAGACGTGACCTGTCGCCGAGGTGTCGGAGGCGCGCGGTGAGCCTCTCCCGGGGACAGCCCCCGGGGTGACGGTGGCCGGATGCTGCCTGCCGCTCAGGCCAGGCCCGTCGCCGCTCGCCCTTGTCTGTGATAAGCAGTGGCGGCTATCTCAGGAAGCAGTGCGGCGCCGTTGATGAGTGCGGCTGCGAGATGGAATACCTGAGCCGGAAACGGTGCCGCGCTCTCTCAGCAGCCGCGTGCGCCAGCTGGGTGCCGCCGGTGCGACAACACGGTCGCGCCACGCCGGCTTCGGGAGAAGGTGCGGGGCGGCCGAAGAGACTGCGCGACCAGGTATCCAGCCGTGCGAGTCGAGAGTGCACGTGAAGTGCAGAGACAGACGTCGGGGGCATGCGACCCTGCACTGAGATTAGACCTGAACGTGAAGGCTGAAGATTTCGATCGGGGAGATACGCCAAGTATATATGCCAGTTTGCTAAAGCATCAGTGCACGTTAAAAGTGGCAAGGTGGTCGAAATTTGCTCGCGCCCCCTTCCTACGGCATATCTGCAGCTTTGGAACGCAAGAGTGAAGTTAAACTCTCCTGAGCCGTTCGCCACAGTGCCCGAGCATCTTTTCTCTCGTCGCACTGATGCTGCAGATAATATTACAAATACAAAAGAGATCGCATGCAACGAAACTCGGAGAGAACTAGCTTTGTACTGAACACCAGTACAGAAATTAATGTTATCAGTCTACAATGGGTTGCTCATATCGAGCGGGAGATTGGACACATTGATCTCAGGGCTTCTACCGCCCCCTCCAACATATGAGTTATTTCACTTCTACCGGATTTTTGATTTTTGTAGCGACAGCTACACTACGCCACCTCTTCGACCCTTCAGCGTGGCGCCACTCGAGCTCCGTGGCGGCGCCGTTGGTCACATGGTTTGTCACGTGGGTTGATCACATGGTGCGGCCGTTGGTCACGTGGTGTGGAGCAGCTGCTGCTGCCGGCGGCGCGGCGCGCAACAGCTGCAAGAGCTGTGCGCATGCGCCGTGTCAAGTGTGGGACGAAGATGAAGAAGGAACTCCCAGCGAAACGGAGCGGCGAAAGACTGACTTTGCAACTCGACTGAGCGAGTTCCACTCGGCCAGATCTAGCTATCCCGTCACTCCAGGTTTCACCAGAGCTAAACCACAGCCATTTTTTTGCACGATTATGTGTGATTAGAAGCGGCGCTCACGGCGTCTGTGATCGTTCGAACAGCACACGAATCCGCCCTATCGTTCATCGTGGCCTTCAGCAACGCTACACCTGAAGACTTTTGAAGCGCATGCCTGGTGCCAGTGCGCATGCGCGGTAACAACGGTAGTGACATCATAAACGCAGGGCAACGAAAGCAATCGGTTTGCCAAAGTAATTACAAAACCGTATGCTGGCAAAGGTAGGTGGAGCGTTTCCCTTATATTTTTTTACTTTTTATTTTTAGTGCCAAAAACGTAGAGCGAACAAAATTTTGTCACGCGCGAGATAGGCTATACTGAACTACTGTATATATACGGAAAGAATCATCGGGCATTCCGAATTCTGGCGTAAGCTATCATCACTGTTTGTTATTGTTTGGCTGAAAATACCGCGCCACGGAGGTAACGTTGCCTGCAGCTGCAGGAAACAGCGTGTTCTCACAGTCAGGAGATGTTATCCTTGGTGAAGCCGGTAGCCGCCATCGTGGGAACGTTTTTCAAATGCCGGTCCGTCTTTGTAATCTCAGCACTTGACCGCGGCGTCACCCAAAAGCCGCTTCTCAAATATTTACAGTCTCTTTTAGGGCGGCAACCCATATAGCCGTTACGAGAACAGATCTAATCGCCGGCAACGTGGCAGGCTGGCCGGCGCCCCGCGCTGAATCGCGCTTTGCTTTTAACAGCTGCTAGTAATTATCTCTGGAGAAAAAGCGGTCGCAATATTTACTGACACCGAGCCAACACTCTCCTTGGGCTACTGCCACCGCATACTCGGCGTTCTTAAAGCCGCCTGTCGTGTACAGCTGTGCGCGAAGGCCGATTTGGTTTGAGCAGGCAAGTCTCCGTTTTAATTTATTGAATAAACGCAACGCTTAAGCTGCCGATAGCGTTTGCAGGCACTAACTAAAATCGATAGCTGATCGAATTTAATGAAGCGTTCATGCAAGTGCTGCATCTATCCCATGAAAAGGCTAAATACATTTGAGAGCAACTTTTTTCGTGTCAGACTGCAGATGGAAATCAAGCGCGCTGGCTTCCATGGAGCTGGAGGACACTGGCCTGCGTGTGTACCACTTCGCAATAGCATCTCCTGCACGAAGACGGCCAAATAGACCGAATGAAGTCGAAGAAGATACAGTGAAGGAAGTTTGGAAGCATCATCACCAGCTTAACCACGTTCACTGCAGGACGAACGTCTCACCCAGTGACCTTCAATTAACCTGTCCAGCGCCAGATGTGGCCACCTTCAAAGACATTATTTTTGTTTCAACATGCTCATAAGTACGCCCGTGTAGCCCTTGAATAAAACTCTAAAGAGTGGTTGCAGTGGAAAAGTGAGGTTCACAACAAAACAAAAATAAGCTTCTAAAGCAAACGAACGCCATTCCTACCTCACCGTCATTTAAAAGATGTGATACAAGCATTTTTAAGCAAGGATGAACCATTTTTGCGTTGCAGTTGCATTCAACGCATAAATGCTATAAATAAATACACAAATATACTTTTTGGTTTATTTCATTTATGCCAATCATACTCGTGGAGCTGATATATTGGTTCGAATATTAAGGAACAATATTAGATAACCACGCTAGTTGTCTTTCCGCAAAAATACTTTCAGTTTGCAACAAGAACACCTGCCGAATAAACTATTTTTGTGCGTCGAGCTAACCTCTTCTTTGTCCTTCCTACGCGTATCTCTTTCTGTTGTTACATCTTATTCGCGGCAGGGAGGGCCCTCCGGAAAATTTTGCGCTTGTGTTGGGGCCACGATTGGATGAATGCAAACGGAGTACACATCCGACATCGCCTGCCGCGGATGCTCAGTGCATGTGTCGTTCTTCTGCTGAGCTCGCTGGCCGCGGCACTCGCATTTCGACGGAGGCTGCATGCAAGAACATCTGCACATTGAGGTTTCGGTCTACACCGAGCGCTTTAAAGAGGCACCCAATGGTTGAAATTAATTTATAGTTCTTTACTATGGCACCACACGAAGGCCGTGCCACAGCTTCGGATCGCAAAAATACATAAAAGTAGTAATCGGTTTGAGAAAAATGGCCAGAACTTTGGCGGTATACTTTCCGGTATGGAAGATGTAAGGTGCGTGATTGAGAAGCACGGTGTACAGGTTTTAGGGGCAGGCCAGCGTAAAGTAACGACACAGAGGGCAAAAGCGGTAGCTGCGCGATAGTAAGGTAACGGATGAACAAAATGAGTTGCATGAGCGACGTGCTTACAGGAACATAAAATGGGCTGGCGAGTTGTACCGTGGCTTAGTAACCTACTGCCTGAGTGCTTAACAACACAAAGTGAACAAGGGAGGAGGAAGCCTCATTGTGCACGCCAGCGTTTCGACCAGAGGACTTGTCTTTGTCTTATGCATCGGTTTGATTTGGTTTATGGGGGTTTAACGTCCCAAAGCGACTCAGGCTATGAGAGACGCCGTAGTGAAGGGCTCCGGGAATTTCGACCACCTGGGGTTCTTTAACGTGTGCTGACATCGCACAGTACACGGGCCTCTAGAATTTCGCCTAGCGTTCGTGACGACGACGATGAGAGATGATGAATATAGGCAAAGGAGGATGAGGTTGACACGCAATGCTTGCACTAAGTCCCCCCCCCCCCCCCTCCACCCCCCGGACGAAAGCGACCATCCCGGTGACGAGTTAGTGATGGCGGGTGACGCGCGAAGGGCTTGAGGAGCGACGTGTGGGCGATCTCGATGCCACGACAGCAACGATCAGCAACAGGTGAAGCAGGTGCGACGTGATAGTTAAGAGGACACCTTTGTTCAATACTGTGTAGGGCCAATATAGCGGCTCAATTTTTTCACATAACCCTGGTGTGCGCACGGGTGTCCATCAACCCCATCAAACCTCATCACCAGGGGAATAATAAACTGCACGCTGGGTAAACTCATAACTTCGTTTTCGGGAGGCCTGGCAAGAAGCTTTTGTGTTCGACCGCGCAAGTTCACGGCAGTGGGCGATGCGGGAAGCAAATTGTTCGTGGGAAGGTGCTCAAGAGGGGACGGGGACAGAAAAGAAAGATGCTTCCATGTCGAAGGTAGGCCATAGACAAGGAAAAAATGCGAGTAGCGGGTTGTTCGTTGCAGCACACTATTGCAGGCAAAAGTAACAGATGGGGGCAGGAAGCCCCCGTTGGCACGGTCAGGTTGAATGTAGGTGGAAAGCATATACGAAAGGGTCCGACTGAAGCGTTCTGTGAGGGCATTTGTTCTGGGGGTGATAAGCGGATTTTGCTCTGTGGGTGGTATCCGAGACATAAACTTGCTTCAAGATGGCGGAGAGAAAAGCCTTGCCACTGTCGTTGAGAAGAACACGAGGGGCTCCGGTGCGCACAAGAATGACGTGCAGGAAAAAATGGGCGATCTGTGCAGCGGAGCCGGAAGGAAGAGCAGCAGTTTCTGCGTATCGGGTGAGGTGATCCACGGCGGTGACTATCCAGCATTGCACGCAGATGTCAACGGCTGAGGTCCATGAAGGTCGATGCCAAGAACTTCGAACGGGGTGAATGGGCAAGGAAGAGGTTGCAGGAGGCCCGCAGAAGGAGTCGTTGACCGTTTACTGTGTTGGCAGGGAACACAGGAGGCGACGCATTTTGCAATACTGGTCGAAAGGCCCGGCCAAAAGTAGAGGCGTTTAATGCGATCGTAGGTCTTCTCGAAAACCTGGTGACCAGCGGTTGGATCATTGTGGAACGCTTGGAACAGCTGGCGACAGAGGAAACGAGGAATAGCAGGAACCCAGGAGTGATCGAGAGGGGTATAGTTGTGCCGGGGAGTAGCTTGCCATTCTGTATTGTGAAACTGGTCAGTTGGTGGCGCAGTCGAGCTTTGGGAGGCTGCGTATCACCGGTGAGGCGATCGATGAGCGTTCGGCAGTAAGCATCGGTCTGCTGTTCGGAGACCAGACCTCCGAGCATGGCTGGGGAGACGAAATCAGTTGTGGCGGTTGTCATGGCATGAGACCGTGGATCCTCAGGACGGCCTGGTGAAGAAAGAGACGACGTTGGTTGGGGTTACGGCGAAGTGAGCGGACAACGAGAAAGAGCGTCGGCGTCCTTATGTTTTTTGCAGATCTGTAAGTGATTGTAAAATCAAATTCCTGAAGACGGAGAATCCAGCGCCCGAGCCGCCCAGACAGGTTCTTTAAGGAAGACAACCAGCACAGAGCATGCTGCTCAGTTACGATCGTCAAGTGCAGGTCATACAGATAGGGGCGAAACTTTTGAACAGCCCAGACCACGGCTAGGCACTCCTGTTCGGTGGTGGTGTAGTTCTGCTCTGCTGGAGTCAGTGTACGACTCGCGTAGGCAACAACCTTTTCGGCGGATGAAACTTGTCGCTGCAAAAGCACAGCTCCAAGGTGTGCCCTCTGGCGTCCATGAGCAGAATTCTTGAAACAGACTCATCAAAAAGGCAGAGTACTGGATCGGACGTCAGAGCTTGCTGAAGTGTTCCGAGTGCTGCCTCGCAGTCGGCAGACGAGACGAAATTTGTTTCTGCAATGAGAAGCCTGTGGAAAGGCGACGCTATCCATGGACGCGAAGTCGCGGATGACGCGGCGAAAGTAGGATGCCAGTGCAAGGAAACTGCTAAGCTCTTTGGCACGGGATGGACGTCGGAAATGCGGAGCAGTCGCAATTTTATTGGGGTCAGGCCGTATCCCATCTTTGCTGACGACGTGGCCAAGCACTGGAATAGATTTGGAGGCAAAGCGGCATTCTTTTAGTATTGAGCTGAAGGCCAGCGCCTGCAAGGCCGGTTGCAGAAATTTAAGGTTGTCAGAAAATGTTGACGAAAAGATGACGATATCATCCAGGGAGCGAAGGCAAGTTTTCCATTGGAGGCCCAGGATAACTGTATCAATAATTCGTCTGAACGTTGCGGGAGCGTTGCACAACCCAAAAGGCAGGACGCAAAAGAATGAATGGCATTCGTACAATCCATCCGGGGTGGTAAAGGCTGCCTTTTCTTTGTTATCTTCATGCATAGGGATTTGCTAGTAACCGGATCGCAGGTCGAGGCTCTAGAACAATTCGGCTCCTAGTAAGCAGTCAAGGGCGTTGTCAATGCGAGGAAGTGTGTATACATCCTTGCGAGCTATCTTGTTCAGAGCACGATAATCTACACATAAACGTACCGAACCATCCTTCTTTAGCACAAACGCGACTGGTGAGGACCAAAGATTGGACGAAGGACGTATTATGTGATGACTGAGCATGTCAATGACATTGACCTGGATAATCTGGCGTTCAAAACTAGACACTCGGTGCGGGCGGCGACGAATGATCCCAGAGCCGTCAGTTTCGATGCGATGTGCGGCTGCACATGTTTGGCCCAAAACTGCAGAATGGATGTCAGAGGAAGAGGCGTGCTTCTTCAAGACGGCGACCAAGGCTTGAGCCTGATGTGAGGTGAGGTCGGGGCTAATGGTAGTGGGAAGTGTCTCACCAAAGAAACAGATGAGGAAGCAGGTTGCGTGGCTTTGTAAAGGGAAAAGACCGTCATATGCTGCGCACTGGTGATTAAGGCGACAGTACATTCTTGGCGCTAAAGAAGAGACTCAGGAGCAGTGTTACAGGTGGCCAGTAGAGATGAACCGAGTAAAAAATGAAGAAGCGAGGGAGCAATGAAAATTTCTCGGAACAGAAGACGCGGGCTGGGTACGACCAAGGCGACTCCATCGGCAGTATGGTCGGAGACAACTGGAATGATATCGTCGCAGCCAGGATAGATGACATAGTCAACGGCTGGAACCAATCGGTCAGGTGTCCGGTCAGATAGGTCACAGATCGAGGGATGGTGGGCAGCACGTAATGACACCGGACGCTGATGAAAGGAAATATCAGCCGAGAATGAGTTGATGATCACAGAAAGAGAACAAAGCGAGTTCTATGTGATGGCGGATGGCGTTGATAGTGATCCGAGCGGTGCACCACCAGAAGGACGTATCGGAGCTTCATTAGCAGCACGTAAAGGCGAACCGAAGAAAGGACTACGGACTTCGAATGTAAACACAGGTCGGATATAGGATGACGGAAAGAGCGGTGCTCGTATCAAATAATGCTTCCACAAGAGTTCCTTCAACTTCTACGAACAACATATTGGACGGGGCCAGAGAAGGACGCGTTGGCGGTGCAGTTCTACTTGCAGAAACTGCACAAGTCGATTTTCCGGTCGGCGGTTCGAGGGACGAGAATGCATGTGAAGGGGCGATGCAGAGCGACGGAAAGGTGACGGGGAGCGCCTGCACGATTCTCGGACGGACGAAGCACGGTCAGGAGGAGTCGGCAGTGAAGGGGAGCGACGAGTATCGGGATAGTCGTAGTTCAGGAAGTACAGAAATTGCGGACGCATGCCGTCGCGTCGCAGGTCGCGGAAGCCAACACGCTCGACACGCATTCGCCGGCTCCAGACACGAGCGACATGGCCGGGAATTCCGCAGTAAAAACAAACGGGACGGGGTGGACGCGGACGCCATGCAGGAGGATAAGGAGGGGCCGAAGGTGTAGAGGAAAAAGCGGCGAGGTTGTTCTGCACAGGTGCAGAACGGGGTGGCAGGGCAGGGGAAAGTGGTGTCGCAGCAACCTCAGCGTATTTTCGGACGCAGCGAGAGACAGGCGGCTCTTGACTGATGTGGCACGTGAAGGAAGCCGGTTCGTCCTTGATGATGCCACGCAAACGGGGGGCAGGAGGAGGAAGAGGTGAGAAAGAGGCGGCAGACAATGAAACGTCGCCATGAAGTTCTTCGCTGATAATGGAGTAAATTAGCGTGCACAAGTCGGGATAAGCAGAGGGGCGGGTATTCCAGGTTTCTCGAATATGGAGCGACTGCAGATCGTCAAGGCACTGGCACGTGCTGCGAATGTCCAGTATCGTGGAAGGGTTCTGGGCTGCGAGAGCAGTGAAGGTGAACGAGCAGATGCCTTGCAGGACATGGCGAACTCTGTCGGCTTCAGGCATGGCCTTGTTCACACGGTGGCAAAGAGCAAGCACGCCCTCACTGTACGATGTGTAAAACTCTCCTGGAAGCTGAACACGAGTGCCCAGAATTTTTTCGTACACCGCAGGGCCAGCTCCAATGGTCCCAAAGATCTGACGAATCTGCGACGCGAAGGGGGCGAATAAGGAATAGCGTCTTCATGGTTGAGAAACCACGTCTTGGCCACATCAAACAAATAAAGAGACATTGATTAGCTTCATTGAAGCGTCCCAGCGGTTGATAGCGCTTACGCGGTCGTACGGCTGCAGCCAATCTTCAACATCGTAGCCACAAAAAAACATGAAAACAGGAGAGTCGCGCTGGCTAGTGCTGACCGTCCGAGCATGCTGGGCCGGCGGTGGTGGGGCGGGGGTTCCACTTGATTCAAGGCTGCCGATGGAAGGATCGGGGCCGAGAGGAAGCATGCTGGTTACTGCCGGTGGAAGGACGGTGGTCTGTTATGAGCGACTTTGGTCAACGTGCTTCATCGGGGCAGGTGGACCGACCAGAAGGCGGCCGAAAAGGGAGCCCCACAGGGCTAGGGAAGGTAGAGGGGGACTAGGAGCCACTTTCACCACGTGTGAGATTGAGAACTCCCGGAGCAAGCTTTATTGCCACCCGCAGGAATGGAGTTCGCGACGAAGACGACGATCGGAGATGATAATGAATGATGATTACAGACAAAGGAGGATGAGGTTAATGCATAATGCCTACAATATATATATATATATATATATATATATATATATATATATATATATATATATATATATATATATATATATATATATATATATATAAATGTGTGTGTGTGTGTGTGTGTGTGTGTGTGTGTGTGTGTGTGTGTGTGTGTGTGTGTGTGTGTGTGTGTGTGTGTGTGTGTGTGTGACCGAAGCAAGCAGTGACCGAAACTAAGAAGCAAAAGGAAAGGGATGTCTTTTTGTAATTTGTAGTTTTTCATCAATGGGAGAATAATAAAAGCAGAAGAAAAACAACCAGAAACCGCCGGTGGGATCCCAACCCACCACCTTCTAATTTCGCATCCGGTTATTTACCAAATGAGCTCCGGCGACGGCTGCCCAATCTGCTTTCGAGGGTATTTGTGTGTAGTGTGACAGAGGCTTGGGAGTGATCACCAGTGTCACCCTCGTCCATTGCGGCGGAGGCAGTACGTCTTGTGTTACCGCGAGTGCCACTTAGCAACGTGATCGAACGTTGAGGACGGAAGCTGTGCGAGAACCCTCTTTCTTTTTATACACCGTGAATAAAACATTCCAGTCGTTATATGTTGTCATGAACCTTTCAGCTAAATATTACCCCTCCAAACGCAGCAGAGTACGCAGAGCCGCGCTCGGAAGTTGGCTTGCTCTTTCCTTTCACTTTTTTAAACTAGCGCCCTCTCCGTGAAACGCGTCTGCGTGCATAGGTTTCAAAGCGGCGGTTCGTCAGGTACCTTGACGTCACGTGAACGTGACGCAGCAACAACTCAGAAACAGAAGCCAAATAACAAGAAAGCGATGTGCTGCGCTGCGTGGGCAGCCCGCGGCCAGTCACGTGCGGTAAGACTGGAAGCAGTTGACTCTCGAGGAGAGTAAAATAGTAACAATGCCAAATGTAACGCCATGTCGGCATTGTAACGCGATATTTAACCGCAGCTGGTGCGTAACAGGAATGAAGGGAGGCCGGCAGTCGGAAATGCCTCTCGCTGTGTAGAATGGCTAGACGATGTTATATTGACATGAGCTCGTTGCGGAATCGCAGACAATCGCATGCAGAGCAACTCCCGGACTTGCTGGTTCACTCGGGGCTATTTCAGCTTCCGCTTGATTCCGACGCTTCCTCATTAAGCCTGTGTGGCACACGCATTGTGAGGTCTTTACGCTGAACCCCTTGCCTTAGTTTCGGCGCGTAGGGTGTAACGCCGCATTTTGCTATGACTTCGGCTGCACGCAGTGAAGGGTCTTGACACGAACGCCGATTGGCTTCGCATTCTGCGCTGAACTAAGGCGTGGGGTCTTGACGGGCTCGCCGCTTTCTTTGCCGGTCTTGACCACGCCGTAACGTTTGTTCGGCAACAGGGTCTGAGGTGCCGGCGGTCGCTAGGCGCCTGTAGCGAGGCCAGTTGCACAGAGCAATGGCGGCGAGAAAGACGAAAAGGCTCGCGATAACAGGCGCCCGGCGCCGACTAGCGGGCAGCAGCTTCCCTTCCTTGACACTCCCTCTCCCAACCGCACGCTTTCCCTCCTCTCTGCGGACGGCGACGACAACGACGACGAGAGCACGATCTTGGGCGCTGAGGAGGCACTAACAGCTGTCGCTGCAAAAGTGGAAAAGGGACGACTACGTCATAGATGACGTTCACTGGGTCTGAACGGCGGAGAGGTACCTAGATTCACTAGAGAAGCAAACGTTCAAAAAAAGACGAATCTCTATGCGCGATAACTCCTAGCACCCGAAACACTCTCGCTGAAGGAGATTCATGAAGCAGCGTCCTTCAACGTCGAATGCATACCTTCCTTAAAAAACGTTTTCCTAGGCCCCTCTAAATGCTAAAGCACTGTTCAGGGCACATGCTCGTTTTTAAGCGACATGTTTGCTCTGCTCCGTGTTCGCACCGCACAGGATAAGGTAAAGCCTTTTCTCTGCACGAGGTACGTCACCACGCGACACGTGGGTTTGATACTCATCTAAAGCGCCTACTGGGCACAAAGGCGACAATTTTTATTTTTTGATTTGTCTCTGACTCCCCAAACTTTATTTTTGCTCGTGCTACGAGGACACGTTGATATATTTGTGCCGAATGATATTATAGGCACGCGGGAAGAATAGTATAATTATTTTATTGGTGAAAGATAGTTGAGTAGTATAAAAGATAATTAGCCAGCAGAAAAAAACATACACATGCCATGACCTCCTAATTTCGCGTACGGTGCTCTGTCAACTAAGCCACGGGGGCGGCATTTAATCTTCTACTTTCGGGAGTATTTATGTTGCGTGTAACCTGACCTGTCGACTTTTTTTAAGGCGAAAGCCTTTATACGCTGATGAATCGCCAGCGGGGTTGTTCGCAGAAAAGTGTCACACTATAGCTGTCAAGCAAACAGATGACGTCATCAAAATAAAACATAACAAAAACAAAAACATTAGAAATGAATGACAAAATTAAGCAAAAAAGATAAAATTGAAACTTGATAAACATAAAAAGTAAAAGAGAAATGAAATGCAATAGAAAATAAAAATTTAAAATAAAAATAGAAACATAACCGAAAATATTTAAAAATACAACGCGTGCTGCCGTCGCGGAAAAAACCCGCGTTCTAGAAAGTTCCATGCTTTCGCATTCCTGCTCGTAAGCAGACTTAAGTGCCCTGAGAACTTTTTGGTATTTGTATTTCATAACGAGCCCCTCATTTCCGTGCCCCTGTCTGCAGTAGCTTAACAAGGGCCTCGGTTCTGGCATTCCTGATACCAGAGGTAGGATAAGAGGGTCCTCGCACAGTTTCCGCCCTCAGTGTTCGATCACGTTCTACGAGACACTCGCAGTAACACTACGTTCACCGCTACGAACAAGGGTGGCGCTAACGACCACTCTCAAGCTTAGACATACACGCAGCATAAATACCTCCTGAAAGAAGACGATCAAACAGCTCCTGCCGTAGCTAAGTTGCTAGAGCACCGTACGCAAAATTCGGAGGTCTTGGGTTCAAACCCCACAGACGGCGGGTGGTTGTTTTTTCGTCTGCTTTCTAATAAATTATCTTTTAGCCATAAATTAATTACACTAATATTTCGCATTGCTATAACGCCACAAGTAAAAAAATCAATAAAAGATAGAAATATTCCCTGATTCTTTCCTTGGTATATTGCTGACTGTCGGCTTCGATTATTTGTATATCGTAATTAGCGGGGTCGAGTTCTCGTTCGATTCTCGTTTGAAATGAGAACTCTTGGGAATGACGCCGTTCGCGCGCTTTCGAGAGTTTCGTCTGCTTTGGCCGCGTCTCCTGAGCTCGCGCTTGGCCCTCGAAAGTGCTCTGGTCACTCGATATTAGCAATTGGCTGCGACGACCTGAGCGGAGAGGAGGATATAGCGGCAATGTGCACCGCGGCCGTTCAAGCGGCCTGCCAGCTAGCCTGGATGCTAGCTGGACGCTAGCGTCAGAAAAATGCGCTAGTATGTTGTTTGGTCGCGTTCATACCATGCTCTGGGAAGTACACGAAATTCAAAAATAAATAAGTTTTGAGGGTCGTTGGCCAATACCGAGCTGCTGGATACAAGCAAATTTCTTCTCATAGCCACTTTGCTGCTGTTGCCCAAAGCGGTTCGATCGCCTGGCGTCTGCTTTCTCCGCTGCTGAAGGCGTCGCGGAAATCCAGCATATTTTTATATTACCATGAGACGGGGTTCACAATAAAGCCGTGACGAAAGTAGCATCTTGGATACAGCGCTGGTCGTTTCCGAAACGCCCTCAGCTGCGGCATCGACGTGAAACCGGCTAGGCTTAGCGACGACTACGGCAGCCAAGGAGCAGATAGCGCTGTTCGACGCTCGGCGTACCGGCGAGGGGAATCGTTGCCGAAAGCTCTGCTCGCTCGCTGATTGGTTCAGCGGTTTGCGACTCTCAGTCGCGGGGCTGCAAAATCGAGCAGCGAGCGACTGGCCCGCGACTGTCGCATTTCGACCAGCGCGACCGTTTGCGACTGTCGCTTTTCGACCAAAACAGTCGCGCGACCTATGCGACTCTCAAGTGTGAATGAGCCCTAAGGCCGGCGCAAGCGTCCATTCACCGCTACCGACCCCCCGCCTTTTCCCACATCCCGGTTCACCGTTGTGCAAGTTACGGGAAAAAGCCGGAGCTCAAGTTCTTGATTCGGTTTTCTCTGCCCTAGAAGTGGTCCAAAGATAATAGAGCACTGGCCAGCACCGATCCTTCCCCCTGCCTGCCTCCTTCCCTCATAGTTTTCTCGGCGTACAGCATGTGCATACGGATTCGTTTAGCATAACTTTCTCGGTGCGCCACTTTGAACATGGACCTCTGTAAAAGCTGAATAAGGCTGGCCCGCTAGCCCTGGCGGTGCTTTTCTATAGCGGCGTGCGACGCTGCGCGGGCGACGCGGCATGCACGACTCCTCGACCAGGCGCACTCGATCCTTACTCACGGTTGCCACGCAAAACGCGGAGCCGCACGCGTGCATGGTCTGGCAACAAGCATGCCCCTCGTGCACTCTCGCGCCGTCAGATGGCACTTAATCCGGCCGAAGCATTCACTCGGCCGGGCCGCTCACGCCGCCAACTCGACGGGCGAGTGTCCGCTGCCTCCTCTCTCTCTGCACCGGCCGCAGAGCTGTTGGTGAGGAGGGAACGTTTCGACGGCGGACTTCTGATACCAAGTCGCTGGAAGGGAAGTAAAGGCAGACAGAAATGGGAAAGAAAAGTTAGATAAGAAGCTTCAGCGTCGATCAATTAGCAAGAAATTGGGCGGACATATTTCTAACGGCAGTCACGTTGAAATGACCATTTCATGGTTATGCTTAACTAGTATACAGTGCAGCGCGTAAGACAATTTTGTGCGTGCGTGCGTGCGTGCGTGTGTGTGAATGTGTGTGTGCGTGCGTGTGTGGGTCGTCAACTCGGTGGGAATCTCACTACAGCAAAAATATTGGTACGAACGACCGCTTAAAATTATCCGCCCTCTGTCGGTGCTTGTGACGGCTGCTAACCGCATTTCAAATCGCTGGCTGCGTCAGTGCGAAATAATGAAAAAAAAAAAACAAATAGCACAGGAACACCTTCTAAGCAAAGAAATTGTTAGTAACAATTATTAGTAACAGTGCAACAATGTCGAACCAACTCGCGCACCAGTACGTGCTTAGCCAGCAAAGAAAGCATCATTCCCGAGACGTGTGTCAATCGGCGCAGGCACTAAACTTTCCAGAACAATGAATGCATGTCTTTCTTAATTTTTTCTTCATCGAGTGAAATATCACTTATATGAACTACAAGTAGGTAATATAAAAGAAAAACAAAACGGATGTTCTTTTACTCTATCTAGTCACACTTCGCTCTCCCGCAAACATACTACAACCAATATGCTTTTCTTGTGCTTTAATTCTTTTAATTCTGAATAGGAAATGGCACCATCCCAGAACAGTGAGTTTTTCGCACAGTTAGCATTAATAACCGGGTTTAAAGGGTGCCATAGCATTTAAAAGAAGTCGTGAATAATGTGAATGTGTGCCCTAGCGAATATGCCAAATCATGCGAAATCAGATTAGATTAATGACTTCTGCTCAGAAACTCGTACAGGTTGTCAGACACGAGTGTTCCTTAGGCAACAAAGATAACCAATTCTCTGAACAAAGTAGTTTTTAGATCGTGGGCGTATCCAGGGGAGGGGGGGGGGGGGTTCGTTGTCAGAACACCCTGCGAAATTTTCTGAGCGCTGCATACGCCCTCCTACTGTTCTCTGTTGTTTATCTTCGAAAAATTCTATGTACGTTAATTCTCTCGGCTGTATAATAGAAAGCGGAAGCTATTGGAGAAAACAGTCACTATTCGCCATCGCGCGACTTGTGGCACTACTTTTAATTGTAGGCACAGTTCACCCAATTAAAAACACCTTTTCACGTCAATCTACTTTTTCATCATTTGCATTGCCCTGAAATTATCATTAACTATCACGAAAATAAAAAGTACTTTTGTTTTTCAAAACGCCTCTGCGGACGGGTACTGGTTCACATGCGTGGGGTAGAAGTTTTGACAAATTCCATTCGTTCACAGTATCTGACTTCGTTGTATAGAGAAGCTTTTTTTGTATATTATGTGAAAACACTGCCAATAATAGCGATTTTTCATACGAGTGTTTATTTGTGAGAAAGTTTAGTGTACGAATTAAGTCCTGTCACGGCCGGTCTCGAGGGGAGCACGAGCTTCTCTTCTTACGGCCTTCGCAATGGGGTCTGGTTCCGCCTCCCGCCGCACCTCGGTGGGGTCGCCACTGCACCACCGCTCCGCCGCTGCGACCGCCGTTCACGCGTACGCTTGCTCCCAGTTCGGCCCGCGTCAGTAGTAACCGTCGAGTCTTATTATTTTACCTCTTACGATTTACGCAAAGACCGCGTAGTCAGCCCCTTTTGCCATGGGAGAAAGCTGAAACAACGGATTAACGCTTGTGCGGTCTCTCCTTTAGCCCGACTGTGTATAGTCGAATGTATGCTTCGAGCACGGACGTCAACACGTTCTACCCTTATATTTGGCTAAAAAGCAAGGCAACCAGCCTCTGTAGTTCGTCTTCCGGCAGGTCTAAATGAGTGTGTAGAATGATATGCGGCGTGTAACACTTGGATGGCAAGTTTCAAAGAGTAAAAGATTCTGCAGCGCACATATATTTCCCGAAATTTCAAGCGCAGCTGCTTCAATTTTGCACAACAGCGGCGTTAGCAAGAATTCATGGTGGTACCCAGGAGAACGCATCATGTCATTCGCGAAAGGAGCGGGTATAGGCGGAACCGAACCCTGGCTGCAGGAGCAGAGCACGTTGCACGCACGCACGCACGCACGCGACGTCAATGATCTCCTCTTGGAACAGCATTTTGAAGTTTGGAGCACAAATTAAGTCAGTTGTTGACAGTAATTGCAAGCACGAACTAACTGCCAGCAAAGCAAAATTAGTTTAAAACTGCGCTCTGTCTCAATAAAATCGGCCTTTACGAGCGAACAGACTTCTCTGAGAAGCGATGACTACCAGCTTTGCATTATTCTCTTGCATTTCTGCAGCCTCATGATCTCTTTCGATAAACCTCCGAAAAGCATGAACTTTCCTCACGTCATTCAGGAAACAAAGTAGCCCCACAAAAAGAAGTTTTCCGCAACCTAACGGAGCTCCACTAAACTTCACAGCAATGCGCGTCTTACCAGCTGGCTTACAATGTAGTTGCAGTCACTCACTGGACATATATAATTTCTGAAATTGTAATACTCAGTATGCTTCAGAATCTGTGGCAGCATACGCAGCTTGTACTGGTTGCTTCTGTACGTTCTGGTAACGTTAGTCAAGCCAGAATGACGAGAAAGCTTGCGTCCAACTCGAAAACTGTTTATTGGGGCGCACTCGTGTCCTTAAACAGAAAGCGGTTCGGTGGCGCAGCGATAAAACAAGTGCTCGGTCAGCTAAGGTCAGAAGGACGGTCGCTCTCGGCCTTGAAAAAATTAAATGTGACAAGGAACTTGAAACATTCGACGCCTAATGCGCTTATGACAATTTCTAACATGAAGAGAGACTTGCGCACGGCTACAGTCATCCCAGAGAAATCTGGAGAAAACAAACAAGAACGGAAAGACCGAGTGCCATTGGCTTCGAGCAGGGAACAATGCATTACATTGCTTCTTGACACTTGTGCGCAAATTAGTAGTTAGTATTCTTTTGAGCTATCGATACTGCCTCTTGTTTAAGGAAGTTGTGACGTATATGAGGGTGAAAATAAGTACATTCAGGACGTACGAAAAGCGATATTGGCGTAAATATACACTATACATATCTCTCCAAGCAGTCAGTTTATTTTACAGTAAAACGTTAGCGTACATGAGTCTGAACTTCAACTCGACGAGTATCATCTCAAGCCACCAGCTACGGCGCTATCGGATTTACGGCTCACGCGTCGTAGAGAATTTTCTCCGCCATGTAGTACATTTTTATGGGACGAGCGCAACACTTTCGTTCTCCAAGATTTCATTATTTTCCCCTTAGCATTAACTTGTCATTTAATCACGGACTACGAGACAAACCAGAGAAAGTGATGCTGGACAAAAACAAGTGCTGGACATAGTTATCAGGAATGGGCGAGTGATTCCTCTTTTTATATGTTTTCATCGAGCAAAGTTTATGATGAAGAATCTGTGCACGTGAGGACTGTGTTGAAGATACGCAGCTTAAGCATCTGTATTTTGTTTTCTTTGATTTCGGTGCTGCGCTCACGAGGAACCAGCGGGCTACTGCGCGAAGCCAGGCAAAAGCCACCCGCCGCCGCAGATGCAGGCGTGGAACCAGCGGTTACCAGCGGTGTAGGGCTCATTCACACTTGAGAGTTGCAGAGGTCGCGCGACCAGCAGTCACCTGCGACTACACCGCAGTTCGACAACGCCGATGTTCACACTTCCAAGGGCGACCTGCGGGTCGCCTTCTCGTTCGATTCTCGTTTGAAATGAGAACTCTTGTGAATGACGCCGTTCGCGCGCTTTCGAGAGTTTTGTCTGCTTTGGCCGCGTCTCCTGCGCTCGCGCTTGGCCCTCGAAAGTCCTTTGGTCCCTCGATATTAGCCATGTGCTGCGAGCGAAGAGGAAGATATAGCGGCAATGTGCACCACGGCCGTACAAGCGTCCTGCCAGCCAGCCGCTAGCGTCAGAAAAATGCGCTAGTATGTTGTTTGTTCGCTTTCATACCATGCTCTGGGAAGTCGAAATTAAAAAAAGGAATGAATTTTGAGGGTAGTTGGCCTATACCGAGCTGCTGGATACAAGCAAATTTCTTCTCATAGCCGCTTTGCTGCTGTTGTCCAAAGCGGCTCGATCGCCTGGCGTCTGCTTTCTCCGCTGCTGAAGGCGTCGCGGAAATCGAGCATATTTTTTATATTATCATGAGACAGGGTTCACAACAAAGCCGTGACGAAAGTAGCATCTCGGTTACAGCGCTGGTCAGTTCCGAGGCGCCCTCAGCTGCAGCATCGATGTAAAACCGGCTAGGCTTAGCGACGACTAGGGCGCACCCGCGAGCGGCGTCGTTGCCGAAAGCTCGGCTCGCTCGCTGATTGGTTCAGCGGTTTGCGACTCGCAGTCGCGGGGCTGCAAAATGGAGCAGCGAGCGACTGGCCCGCGACTGTCGCTTTTCAACCAATGCGACCGTTTGCGACTGTCGCTTTTCGACCAAAACAGTCGCGCGACCTCTGCGACTCTCAAGTGTGAATGGGCCCTTAGGCCTGGTGCCTCGATGCCAGCGCCGCCATATTGAATCACACGGGATCAGCGGCGCTAGCGTTTGTAACGGCGCCGTTTACGCTCTCGGCGCGCTTCAAAGTGCTTTAACTTGAACGGCCTTTTGCAGCGAGAGCTACACTGGGCTACCAGTCGAGCATTTCGCGGTACATGGGAGAGGCCAGTTGTGATTCAATATGGCGGCGTCGCTTAAGTTGCCTACACCCCGGCGCTGGCACTGAGGCACCCTACCAGCGGTAGGGTCGCCGCGCTTCTAGCGGCGGTGGGCGGCGTAACTCCCGGAGAAAAAATTCCCACTGTTTACGCGGCGAATGCGAAGACCGTATTATAAAGCGCGCGGGCGCCCCCCTCGAGACCTGCCGTGACAGGAGGTACTCGGAGCCACCGAGGAGAAACGTGTGCTGGCTGTTTCCAAGCGAGACCTGCTGACGCCGTTCTTGACAACGAGACAGCCTCAGCTCACGTGCAAAGGGAAAGGGGCACGCGAGAGACGCGCTTTGTACGAACTTGTGTCCGTCCGTCTACTGTGCATGTTGACAGTTCGTGAGGGACGGCGCCGAATAGATGAACCTTGAAGATTGCCTTTCTTCGAAACTGGGTTTACCAGAGGTGGAAACAAAACAACCCGCACCGTGGGCAAGCGAGAGTGTTCGCAAAGCTCACGGAAGGAAAGGGGAATCTCGATAGTGGAGAGTGTACATATTTGTGCAATGTTGGTCGAGAGGAGTTATCTTCTTTCCCCAATCATTGAGTGGCTCTGTTTTCCTTTCCCCGTTGATTGGCGATTTTTTGCTTTCCCCAGTGATTTATTGGGTGGATGTTTGTGAAGTTACCTAATCGGTTACTGTCACCATCGAGGGTGGAAACATAGGGTTTAAAAACAGCTGTTTCGGCGGTACCGTGGGCTTGTTTCGTCGGTTAAAACAACGAGTCAGTCAAATGTAAATACCTTTTCTCCTTGCTTGAACCTTTCATGGTTTTATTATTGTTAGTAAAAGTTAACCTCTCCGGAAGTGTCCTCGAGCAACGTGATTGCGCAATATCGAATCTACAAGACGACAACCATCCTTTAACCACCGTCATCAACCCCATTACTCTCTATAAGATCGAGAGAGAAAATCAGCTCAGACGTATCAGACAACACCCAGATGTGAAGTCCTAATGATAATAGCCAATTAGTCCTAATGCTATCTATGTAGCACGCCAAGTCCTACAGATGAACTCTCACGAGGCGGGTGGAGACGCTTGGGACATCGACGCGCTGCGTCGCGTTGCTGAATCAGGCAGACAGTTAAACAGAACGTTCAGTTTGGCTAGTTGGTACATATGCATCTTTTGTAAAACAGCGCGAACAACGTCGGACAAGAACAAGCGCTCGTGCCGTGTCCTTGTTCTTGTCCGACGTTGTTCGCGCTGTTTTACAAAAGACAATTAAAGACGAGCAGGAACCTGGTATCGGTGACGAGGAACCGCTTCGGAGTCTCAGAGACGCTGACGCAGGGCCCTCATTCCGTGGACGAGGGAACGCCGTAGGCCACAGGGCCTGAACGGAAGCCGGTTGTGTCCATGCCTTGTCGGTAGACCTCGGGAATGAACGACCAAACAACATGCGATATAATGTAGCTGCTGCAGTCAGAGACACAAACAGCGTTTCGCATAGGCGTTCGGTTCCTTATCAGACCGTGTCGCACTGCGGAAACACAACAGTAGGGAGTTTTAGAATAGGAGACCCCAAGGAAATAGCGGGCCCCAGCGCTACGTACGGACTGCGCCGGTGAGTTTTAGAATAGGGGTCTCCCCTACGCAGCGGCGCCAGGCTTGCTGGATGGATGTATGGATGGATGGATGGAAGGCAGGAGCGTCCTCTTTGAAACGGTTTGATGGCAGTTGCCACCATGCTTTACGTTTATCGATTGCAGCGCCACTACAGCAAACCAAAAAGATCCTCTTAAAAAAATTTTAAAATATGCGTTTATTTCTTCATCACAAACTGTTTTATTGCAGACATGCAATTTAAGAGTAAAAATTATAACAAGTGAGTGTTTTTACACAGCCTCTTTTTTCTTTAAGTCGATGCGAAATCGGTCAGCCAAGTCACCTCCATGGCGACCAAACGATATGGGCACTCGCTAAGCCTAGCAGCTCTTGTAAACACGGAAGCAATTTGAAAATCGCGCATTTCGTCGCTAAAATTTCGTGGTGCGGGCATATGCAGACAAAGGGAAAGCTTCATGCGCCTTTAGTTTGCCGTGAATTTAGTACAGCGAGTAGCGGCGACAACGAATCGGTGGTGAAGTGAGGGGCCCCGCTTCGACGGGCGCCGCCATGTTGCCTGAACGTAGATCTGCGCTGGGGCGCACGCCTGTTTGAACCTCCCGCGCTTCTGTACTCGCTAAGCCTAGCAGCTCTGTAAAGACGCAAGCAATCCGAAAATTTGGCGTGTTTTACCGCTACCTTTAGTTGGCCGCGAACGTGGGCATAGCGTAGCGGCAACGACGAATCGGTGGTGAAGCGAGCGGTCCTCGCTTGGATGCACGCCGCCATGTTTCCTGCGCTATCCGGCGTTATGGGGCCGCGCTATTTCGCTGATTCAGCTTTAGCGTCGCCCGCTCACCCAAACAGCCAAGGGCCGTTAGCGTTCTGCGCATGCGCAGAAGCGGGACCTATGGCCCCGCCAGCGAGCCGTTCCACAACATCTTGTCACACTGCACGAATGGTGGAGGAACAAGACAGGTTTATGCGGTGTTGCCTCGGTATGGCAGCTTTCGGGAAGCAGAACAAAAAAACAGAGGGCGTTCGTTGCCATGGCTTGGCCTGTTCGGCGGCTGGGCGAATTTCCTGGCGACAGCACTAAACCACGCACTTTGCGGTGACTGACCGCTTTCGTGCCTCTCCTGATTGCAGACATCGAGCGCATAACGTGTCTTTTCGTCGCACTCTTGTTTGCCGCGGAGCAGCGCATTGCAGGCGCGCGAATGCCAGCGGGCAGGCTACTGTTGTCGACACCGATGGCTAGCTTGCGGCTGCCATGCGGCGATCCCGCCAGGAGCCGCCGTGGAGAAGCACCGTCCGGTCCCCGTCCCATTCTTGCGCGCAAATTAGCGTATACACTGATGACGAGCGCGGCTTTCCGAAATGCCCCTTTCTTCTCTGGCGAGGCCCCTCTCGCCCTGTATAGCGACGGTTCCGTCTTCTGCGGTTTCAACGGCGACGGCCGGCCTGCTGGCGGGGCTGAGATCGACAGCCAGCAACGACACTGTGTGGGTGCCGGCAGACGAGTCTGCGAGGTGCTAGTGCAAACATGCCGCTGTCGTTTTCGCCCAAGAAACAGAGCTATCGCGATGCTAGACGCGAGACAGTTCTTGTGGGACGTATTAGAGGAGGTAGGCATTTCAGTTTGTACCGCACTCGTTTCGGAAGTGAGACGGCGTAATGTGTAGGCGCGTTTTCTGTCATAATTATGTGTCGTCGAGCCAGAATAGACGGCGCAAAGCATCAGCATAACTACTGCTGTAGCAGCCGCACACGGCAGTTGTTCGTCCTACGTATTTAATGCCAAACGCACAAGCCGCTCGGCAGCGCAAGGTGTCTCCGGTTCCCGCTTCTGTGCACAGCAAGAGGCGGCCGAAAATAATAATAATAATAATAATTGGTTTTTGGTGGAAAGGAAATGGCGCAGTATCTGTCTCATATATCGTTGGACACCTGAACCGCGCCGTAAGGGAAGGGATAAAGGAGGGAGTGAAAGAAGAGAGGAACAAATAGGTCCGCAGTGGAGGGCTCCGGAATAATTTCGACCACCTGGGGATCTTTAACGTGCACTGACATCGCACAGCACACGGGCGCCTTAGCGTTTTTCCTCCATAAAAACGCAGCCGCCGCGGTTGGGTTCGAACCCGGGAACTCCGGATCAGTAGTCGAGCGCCCTAACCACCGAGCCACCGCGACGGGGCGCCGAAAAGCGCCACCCAAATTGTTTTTCCGGTATGACAAGGAGTTCGCCAACAGTTGTCGTAGAAGTTTCCGAAACGTGTTGCTAGACGAAAGGGAAGTGCTTTCATTGAGTTGGTATTGATACGTTGTGTCAGGGTCCGCAACGCTACGGAAACGTTGTGTTGGCGAACGGAGTTCGCAGACTTTCCCGCAGTGTGGCTTGGTCGAGACCCGAACCCGCTAACCGCGCCGCGAGGGAAGGAAAGGAGGAAGAGTTTAGGGCTTTTCATTAATTCCGATCACCTGGGGCTCTTCGACGTGCACTAACATAGCACAGCACTTCGCCTCCTTCGAAATGCAACCGTCGCGATCGGGATTCGAACCCATGACCGTGAGCTGGATTCTCAACAAGTAGTGATGGGGATAAACGCGCCGCGCTTTCGCTTTACATCCAACCCCGCCAAAAGGGCTCCGCGTACACGAACCATGCAGCGCACTGGTGCGCGGCAAGGTTACGCACACTGAGTTGTACTACACTTTGTGCGTGGTTTCGTTTGAAAGTAGCCCAAAATGAGTATTTAATAATTAACATTCTAGCTTGTTGAAGTCGCCCGGGTCGTATCTACTGTCTCGTCATGAAGGGCCTCGGAACTGCTGGGAAAAGAATCTTTACGCCGTGGCAGCTCTACCATTTGCCATTGTTTCCGCGTCCTTGTGGATGACTGGTAGAACGCATTTCGAAACTGTGTTTCGGGTTAGCCTACTCTCGTGAACATTTTCGTGGGGTTTAATTTTGAGATGAGGGGAATCTCAGGGACACTGGCGTAGCCGGCATTTCTATTTGCATATATTCTTTTCTTTCATAATTAACGTTTTACCTCTTGGTTTTACTTTTTTATGGCACTGGAAGAGATGCCATGTGCGCAATTGCACATATAGTTATATTTGCGCCCTCGTAAACACTACCGTGACTTCTGGCATACAGTCAGCGGGATACGCATGTTTAAAAGTTAAAATCTTGTTCTTTGCTGACTATCTATAGATGCGTACTACTGAGTTGTTTTTTTCAGCCTCGCCGAATATGGCATGAATTTGGCAGCGCTTATTCTATTACGAGGTCTTGTGGTACTTGCACTGTGCGTGCACATCATTTTTATGCGACCTTGCTCCGGCGGGCTATAATACCGGGTGCGGACTGTACCCCGGGAATTACGGTAATACCCAGCGAGGTGCTTAGGCATCCGGGATAGCCACAAGCCTCAAGACGGCGACACATGAAAGAAATAACGAACGCAATCGTGTAGAGGTAAGAGAGGACAACGCCAAAATTTAGGTGGGATGGGGGGGGGGGGTCACCACTGAGCAGTCAAACCTACGTCCCAAATCACTTGACTTCATGATAAATTACTTAGAGTGCTATCGACACAACCGTGAGCAGGGATAACGTTAACGCTCAACCTTGAGCAACGACAAAGGTCCGTCACAACCAGTGAATGTCTAGGGAAAGAATAAGCGGAGTCTGCTTTCTTTGTGATGTGTAAACAACTAGAGATAATTAAAGAGGCTCTGAAACACCTTCCGAGGAGAGCAGATCAACTCGCTCAATCACTACAGTGTTGTCGTGAACACCTGAGCCAAATAATACAGTTCTACACGCAGCAGAGGACCCACAATCACTTCGACTTTTCATGCTCGCACCCTCCTCCGTCGGTCGCACCTGCGTATACAAGTTGAGAGGTGGCTACTGGTTAGATCCTTTCAGACGTCAGGCAGCTACAATGGCCGCGGCAAATAACTCCGGCGGGTCAGGAAGCCCCGCTCCCGGAGGTGGGGCCGGCGGAAGAGTGCCGACCTTCCGGCGTGCAAAAAGTGACGAGAGGAGAGGGAAAGGCGCGAAGACGCTGAAATTCAAATTTTGACTATAGATGACTCATCTTCTACAAAGCGCATTAAAAAAATTTGTTGGACGATATTCGTGAAGCGGCGTGCTTTAACATCCCAAAAATACCGCAACTCTATTATACCCCTGTCACACGGGCACTTTCGATCCTCATTGAGTCAATGCTTATCGAGCTCAATGCAGATCGACGGTTGTCACACGGCCACTTTCAAGCGCAGCCGAGCTCGATCCTGCTTGACTCGATTCCGATTCCTCAAGAGTGCTTGAGGTTCCAAGCACAATCGAAAACACTCTCGCTCTCATGAAGCTATAAAAATAAACACAAGTTAACAAAACCAAACCACAATTGTTGTCGTTGTAATTGATTAAAATGTAATACAGAACATTTTTCAGGTACTATGCCTGATTATATGCAAACATTTGAAAATAATCTCTACACCACGCTCCAAGCTTCGCCGTCAGTGTAAACAAAGATGGGGTCCTCCTGCTCGTCGGCGCGGAAACTGTGGAGCGAGCGCGAGACAGCCGCTCTCATCGACTGCTGGCAGGACCGCCTAAATAATTTGTGGCGCCAGAAGAGAAACGCCGCAGTCTATGCAGAAATCGCGGAGGCGTTGCGGGCCCTCGGGTTGCATCGCACAGCAGCAGAGGTGCGCCACAAAAACCTGGCGCAGATACGCAATGTACCGATTTGGCTACGGATTTGGCTGCCGCTGCCCCCGACTGCACAGTGCTGCCGGACATCGCCATGTTATGGCTGTCGGCGGAACATTTGGCGCCACCTAACACACATGAGGGAAACTTCTCAATGAGCATTGAAAATGCCCGTGTAGCACCGGATGTTTCGAGCGTGCTCGAAAATCTCGATGCATATCGAGCTCAATGAGGATCGAAAGTGCCCGTGTGACAGGGGTATTAGAGCCCGTCTCAGAGCAACTTTAAGTTGAACTATAAGCCTATAACAAGTCGCCGGACACGGTGCTTTAAGTGGATCATTGAGCAGTCCGAATGCCATTCTTCAGTGTGCACCCCCGCCGCGGTGGCTCAGTGGCCTGACGCGTTCGGCTGTTGAGCCTGAGGACGCAGATTGAATCCAGGGGCCGTATTCCGAGTTTGTGTCATAATAAAAAGCGTCATAATCTGCCGCAGCGGCCACACCTGATTGGCCAAAAAACCGGAAGCGGATGTCGGTTCGGTTGCGAGACTGTGAGCGGCGGCAGGATGTCACTGCGTTGCGATTGCCGCAGCGAAACGTCCAGCGGCGCTTTTGCTCTTTGCCGAGAAAAAGAACGCGATCAATGCGACAGAAGAAGCATTCAGCCACAAGTTCGGTTGCGCATCGGATTCCATTGTAAAGGAGTAATATCAAAGCTGCTTTATTTACCCAACTGACTTCAGCAAACACAAACAATAGAGTTCAGGCACTCTTTTCTGCACCGTAAAGGCCGGAGGTGTACTTAAAGAAGAAAATATTGTACGCAACCACGCATGGCTTTTCAGTGACAGAAGGCGATCGCCGTTGGTAAATTAAAGGCAGCTATAGCTTTTTCGCATAACACGGAGTTTTACAGTTATCTTGAGGAAAATGGAACGGAGGGGAAAATTTGTAGCATGCACTCACTCGCTGCACAATGCGCGCTTCGTGTCGGGCTGAACCAAGACGCCGTGACGACTTGTCGTATGCAACGTCGCTGAATGTAAATTGGTGCAATGATCGGACGGTTGTGCAGATGATAATTTGCGTTTTTTTCATTCATTTTATGCAGACACTGCAAATAAATAAAAGGGATGAGCTAAAAAAATCTTCTTACTCTGTTTCTCTTGACATGACACGACCATACTGTCCTTGAAAGAGACCTAATCACCATATATAAGTAATGCAGTGAAGGGGGGATGCTTCTCAATGCTGAAAAATCATTGTCTTCGTGTCACTCGTAAAAAAAAAACTTATTTTTTCTTATACATTAAGTTTTTCTCCACTACGCGAAGCTATCAACAACAAATATTCGGCTGTTAACTTGACACCAACATTGCCGTGGAACACACATTAATAATATTTGTTCTGCTTTCCGAAAACTCTGCTTTTTGAGACAAACTAAAAAACGCCCCTACTAATTTGAAATTACTCTGTTACTTTTCATACGTTCGACCAAAGCTCGAGTATGCATATATTTCATGGGATCCTCACACTAAGTCAAGTATCAGTCACCTTGAAAGAATACAAAGAAAGGCAGTTAGGTTTATATTTAATAAATTCGCACGGCTTCACTCTCCCTCTGAGATTATGGCAGACAATTGTGTGCCTACCCTTGAACCACGTCGAAAGCAGTTGAGACTTGAATTCCTTTCCCTCCTTCTTAACAACAAACTTCAAATGAATAAATAACCTTATATAACGCCTGCATTAACGCGCCACACAAGACATCATCATCCTGACCCACTCACACCTTGTTATGTTTGAAATGATACGTTTAAATTTTACTTTTTTCTTCGGACAGTATCGAACTGGAACCATGGTTTACTGGCTACAGTGTGACTAGTAATTGTATAAGTGTGTACGTGTTTGCTCCTGTTTTGTTCATTATTATTTGTATATAATCTATTGCCCCTTTGCTTGGACCTAGGGTTTGCAGTAATAAATAAATAAATAAATAAATAAATAAATAAATAAATAAATAAATAAATAAATAAATAAATAAATAAATAAATATACGTTGGGAGACTTCGCAGACGAAGTTTTCATAGGTTCGCCATGGTAGAAAGCACACGCATGCCCACTGACGCTTTAAAACTAACTTGCAAGCTAGCTCGCGAACTCAATGAGGCATAGCCACACCACCGCGGCTACCGAGAACTGTAAAGGAAACCAAAAAACCACCTCTGGCATGTCAAACGCTTCGGCGTAGCAGCGCGTCGCTGGCGACTGACCATCCATGCACATTAGTGTTTCACGCTGGCAGATATTACACATGATCATGATGCAGGAGCCTGGGACAGGGAAAGATAGGGTGATGGGGACGTCTGGAACGCATCTTTGTCATCGAGAGACAACAGACGGCGGTCGCTTACCAGGAAGCGTGTTTCCCAGAATGCTCAAGTTTTACTGCGACAAATACAACCGGTCTTACTGTATTCGAACAGGAAGAAATCCCGTCCGATTTGTTCCTACCCAGAGAGCAGTCACAGCTAGCTGTGACCGCGACCCTAATTTTTATTGGTTCCGTTTTCACTGCACAGAATATATATTACTATTAAAAAAGAAAAAAAAGGCTAGAAAATTCGCCACTACGAACCAGATAGTTGTCCCATAAACCACAAAATTCTTAGTAAGAGGAGGTAGTAATAGTAGAAATAGGGCAAGTTACTACCTCAGAAAGTTTGTGAACAGCACTATAGTCACACACAAAAAAGCAGCTGTATTTACTAAGAAAATCGGTAGGAAATACTTTCGCACATGTTTCTAGCTTTTAGTACATTGTGTTGGCGTGGATTGTTAAATCTGCGTAAAAAAAATAAGCTGTATGTTCAGCGGGTTCAGTGATAGACATAGTGATAGCTACCGGGAGTGTGCTACTAAGACCTTGACAATGTTGGAATTACGTGTACAAATAATGCGAGGCTATGGCATCGAGGAACTCTATACCAGGCACACAAAAAGGTGCACAACGCAAGAAAACTACAAATAAGAAAAGGTCACACCAGAGCGACACTTTGGCTGCGCGTGCACGGGTGAATCGTTCTTACGTCTTATGCACTCGGTAAATGTCACTTGGGCTAGATAGCAATTGGGCTAGATAGCGATTGGGCTAGATAGGAGCCTTAATTATGAACTTCTGATTGCCGAAACAAGTTGTAATTTACATAACCGCATGACGCTGCAAAAATGTTTAATTACAAAACCACGTTAGTCTCGAGAGTCTGCGTTGATCAGGCTTCTACGACTCCTTTTTTCCTTAAAGCTTTAAAGGAACGGTTACTAACTAGGCACTAACTAGCGGCTATAGAAAGTAAAAAGGTAAGAAGGGCAGACTTTTACTAACTACTTTGAAGAGGGTAGTAAATATTCAGCAAAAAGTAGTAAAAATTTAGTAACTGCTGGACTTACTGCCTTTCCACAACCCTTTTAGCAACGACCGATGTAATCTCTAGGTCGTAACTGTAGCGAGCACCCCTTCTCAGGTCTCTTTTGTTCAGTTGCTGCGGCTCCCCAACGTCAGCTCACGCTGCCTATAAAGCAAAGGCCTTTTCAACGTGATCTACAACGTTTTCAGTGGTCGAAGCGCCCCAATGTACGCATCGGCGGTCCGAAAGCAGCGCGCTGTTATGCTCGTCCCTTCTCGAGCTGCTAAGCATTTCGCGGTGCTTGGTTTGCACGCGAACAGTCCTCAAAACAGGTGTGTGCAGACGTCTTTTTTCCGACAGGTGCTGTAGTGACGCCTGCATGAAGTGGGCGCCCGTTTTGCAGGCGGCCCTGGCCTGCGTCCTGTGGCTGGTCGGAGACGCCTCCGTGGGAATGGTTGGCGTTCAGATCAAGAACGGTGAGCTCTACGCTTAGCAACCGAGCGGATGCTGGGCTGGCCCGCAGGATTGCGAGTCAGGGGTCGGGACTGGAGTCGGGTACAAGTCAAGACAAAAGCAACTTTTCCTCGTTAAAGGACCCCCCTCCTTCAGCCAATGGCGTCGTCTGATTCTCATGAACCTGATAGCATGAGCAGCGCAATGTCCTGGGAGAGGCGGGACAATGTAGGGAGGGTACTATCCCGTTCAATCTTCCACTCCATATTCTGTCACACTATCAGGTTCATGAGAATCGGCCGGCGCAATTGGCTGGAAAAGGGTCCTTTGTCGGGGAAAAGCCGCCTCGTTCTTGAGTTGTATCATGATATAGAGCCGTAAGTACAGTTTGTGTCCCAGTGTTACTTCGGTCGCAACATTTGAATCAGCAAACGTACTATAGTCGGATATAACTCAAGAGCGAAGTGGCTTTTCCCCCGACAAAGGACCCCCTTCCAGCGAATGGCGTCGGCCTATTGTCATGAACCTGCAAGCGTGACAATACAAGAAGCGGCGTGACAATGCCGGGAGGGAACTATCCTTGACCATGGGAGGAAGAGACTGTCCCCTTTCATCGGACACTCTGTGCGTAGTTGTGCTAGAAGGCAGCGCAAGTTTGATGCGCCAACGATCAGGGTCGTCATATCTCTCGAGCAATGCTGACAAGCTTAAGAGGATGCTACAGAAGCAAACGCCAACGAGTGAACTACAGTCGGATAAAATTCAAGAAAGCGGGTTTTCCGCGTTAAAGGAGCCCCTTCCAGCCAATGGCGTCGGCTGATCCTCATGAGCCTCCTAGCGCGATGTAGGGAGGGCACTATTCCTGACCATGGAAGGAGGGGACTATCCCCTTGGAGGCTCCCTGCACTGTCGTGCTAGTAGGCTCATGAGCATCGGGCGACGCCATTGGCTGGAAGGGGCTCCTTTCACAGGGAAAAGCCACTTTTTTCTTTAATTTTCTCCGACTGTAGTTCACTCGTCAGCGTTTGCTTCCGCGGCATTCTCTTAAGCTTGCTGGCATTGCCCGAGAGAGATGACCACCCTTATCGTTGGCGCACCGGAGTTGCGCCAGAGCGGAGTCTTTCGTTAAAGGGCAACTGCACCACTTTTTGAGAGTTCAGCGCTATTCTAGCATTCCAATCTATATAAGCTGTAGGTAAAGCATGCCAAGTGTGCTTGCATTAGCATTTAAAGTAGTGACGTGATCGCTGTTTGAAATTTGCGCTTCTTCTCAATGCATCGAAGGATTGCGGAGAAGTTTAGTGTTACGCTATAGAAGGTATGATTTCAAATTGCTGCGGCCGTCAGCCACACCCTGCCGTGCCTCGTTGGATGCTGCCAAAAAACGCTCGGCGGGGTTTACCTTCGGTGGTGTTGGTTTTTTTCTTCAAAGCAGGCGTTCATAGTTTGGAAATGTGTCGATACCTTCGATGACCTCATCAGACGGCCTCCACTTGGCGTTGTGCGCTGCGAAGAAGTTCGAAGGCCGTCGCGATTTTAATCGGCGATTACGTCATCATTTAAAATGCTAGCCCAAAAGGACTTGGCATGCTTTACCAGCAAGTTTCACACATTCGACCCTTTTAAGCTCGCTGATTTCTAAAACCTATGCAGTTGCCGTTTGTGTTCCTTGTGGCCGGCACTTATTTCCCCCCTGCACGCCATCTTTGTCCTCTGGAAAGATGCTTGTTAGAAACACGCTCTGTGTTCTGCCAAGTACCAAATCAGTTTTAGTCATGACACTGCTGCTTCCCCCGCCCGGGAAAGTGCGTCCTCAACGGAACCGAAATCCAAAACGGCAAATCGGTGAGCCTAGAGACGCCGTGCGAATCCCACGTCTGCGACGCTACCGCCAAGTCTGTCCAAATCATGGGGTACGTACTGAACTTCTGTTCAACGCGTCAACGCGCGAGCAAAATAAAAATCCTCTTTTTTAATTTTTAAGGGTCCAAGTTGGAGATGTTTGTAGCGCTTTCATCTGGATTTCGCAGGTGTGGACCCGTCGAGGCACCTCCAAACTGCACGCCGGTGAACGGAACGGGCATTTTCCCCAAGTGCTGCCGGCACGCTCTCTGCAAAAGCTCTTCAACGCAGCCTCTCAAAGTCACCGCGCTGGTCTCGAACCTCACCAAGTGCTGAGATATAAAAACGCCTTGCCGCCGCCCAAGAGGCGCGCAGCCGTCGTTATTGCCGCTAGCGCCACCAGGAGGAGATGAGTGACAGCTCAAGCTGGCCAGCTCCCCACTAGCTGCGGCCGTTAACTCTGGTTACAACGGTCTGTAAAATAAGATGTGACTAATTTGTACACAGGGTTAACCATATAACCGTTCGGGAAATGTCGGGGGGAGATCGCGTCCTGGCACTGGCATACAGAGGAAGCGCCTGCTGAGGTGATATTTTACCAGCCTGTAAATGCAAAAGTTTGTAATAAAAGCCCTCCCAAATGTTCAGAGGTTTCAGAGAACTCGTTTAGCGAAGGAGGTCACGTAAGCGAAGAGGGCGCACAGGGCCGATATAGCAGCTACAGTTTGATGGTATCTAGTAGTCTCTGGAAATGGAGAAAACCACAGCCAACACACTCTAGTAATCAAGTTAATCTGGATTTATATCTGATATGCGAAACACACTAGGTAGGACTTGATGGAAAAGATCTGTGACAAAAGATACACAGGTTTGTTTGCTATACATTTTCATGAAACGATAACTGCTGCATGAAAAATGTTTCAATGCAATACTTTCTACCAGAATAGATTCGGGAAGAAGAGCCACATAATTTGTTTTAAATGTCAACATCCTTCGTAATACACAAGTTATGAGCAATATTATGAATTTAGAAAGCGGGGGTCAAGCGCGGGGCTACTGGGCTAAAGAGGTGGCTATCGGGCTACAGCAACATGCTTCATACCTAGAGTGTATAATACAACACAGATGCGAGTAGGTGTCTCCTCAAACCGTCCTCCCTTGTCGAAGTTCGATATACTGCACCAGTACTGTGGCAACCCCCCCCCCCCCCCCCCCCAGAAAAAATAATACGGAGTGCTTAGGATTGGCAATAGGAGCAGATATGGGGGGGGGGTCTCTCCAAAACAAATTGGAGAGGTCACCTAAGCTCCGCCCTAAGGGGACGACGCGATAGTGTAGTGGGTTAGTCTTTTCATTCTAGGCAGTTTGATACCTTTGAGCGCATTTTTATTTTTTCCGGTTATTGCAATCAATTGAATAATTAAACACCCGAAATTTTCATAATTAGCGTCATAAAGCAATGGCTTTTCATTCTTAGCATTTTCACACCTTTGGACCCCTTTTTATCATTTTATTACCTTTAAATAACCTATTGTTAAAATTATTTCATAAACTCGTCAGCGCCTATCACACACCTATCAATCACCAATCACTAGACCCACAAATTACCATGATACGGTTTTTTCACGCAGCCCCCGAATATTTCCCGACACGCGGTGCCGACTACTACTACGCCGACGGCTTTTCGACCAAATTAGCTGTATACGCTATCGCGTAACAACGGAGTACGAAATTCGAATCTTTAGAGTGCAAATCGACCCCAAGACTACCTGAGCCAAACCTCGATTGGGGAGGACTCTAGAGGACAAGCTTACTCCCATCTGGGTTGATTCTTGCTAAGTGTGACAGGCTGTGGCATGGAATTGCGCGGAATGCTTTCTTTATATACGTGAGCTAGATGCGATTTTCTGGTGAGGCCACTAAACAGCGCCTAAGATGTGTTCCACGAATATAATTCTTTGCAGGATCAAGCATAGCTCTGTCTCTCGGCTTGCTCTCGGTGCAGTAAAATCTGGAGGGGACACTTAAATTCTGCCTTAAGGGTATGACGTGCGAGCGTTAATGAGTTAATATCCATATGCGCGGAGTGTCATTCTCTGCATTCATAGATCACCGACAGTCCTTACACCAATCCTGCCGCAGCGCTGCAGCGGTTAAGCGATGCGCCACTGCTCCGGCTGACTGCTGTTTCAAGCACAGCCGCCGGTGGGACTTACGAGACCCTGGTTGTTATTCTCGGGCGACCTCTCGCGGCCAGTCAATAATTTAATCGCCTTCTGCCACGTGGGCAGGTTTTGATGACATCACAAGTACACGTGTCTGGGGTGGCAGGCGGGCCGCTTGCTTTTTTTTTGCTCACAACCCCACCACCACCGATGACGCCGGAAAAGGATGCGGAGTGAAGGAGGTCGCTATTAAGGACACCATGGGCGCAGACTAGGAACCGCTTAACGATGGGAACAATAACGTTAAGCAGGACTGAAGCTAGACATAACACTCACACATATGCAGTTATTAATCGCTAACGGAGAGTTTAACTTTGACACGAAGCAGGCAGCTCCCGAAAATGGCCGTCTCCGATCAGAGATGCCACCTCAGTTGCGCTTGTCGCGGGATCATTCACGATGATGGCGTCGCTGCTGCGGGCCTTGCGCACGCCTTCGTCATCATCTGCTCCGGACCGGTGGGCACTCGCGACACTGCCTTCGCAGCTCCGGACCGAGAGCGTGCCATCATCGGCTCTTGACGGGGGTGCATTCGCGACATGGACGTCGCTGCCCATGGGCCATACGTATGCCTTCGTCGTCGTCGGTTCCAGACGTCGGTGTCTTCTCGGCAGATTGCAAATACGACACGGTCCTCCTTCAACGCGTTGCTGCCCGACAAGCGACTTAACGCTGCTATACTGCGTGGGGCACCTGGCCAATGATGTAGCAGGCTTCGCGCGTTATTAGAGACGTTTAGAGCGAAACCTGAAGGTGAAATGATTCCGAGATTTAACCTCTGAACTGGGGGCTCGCCGTGGGTGTTGCTGTGACGTCATACCACGTGATATCAATCAGTAAATAAATCAACCAATAAATATTAATTCAGCAGTCTTCTGCGTACAAGAAATGCCATAAATGGAATAATCTTAGCTTCCAACGTCTATTCGGCCGAACACTCGCGTTTAATTCTTCTGCTTTGCCACGTGCTATCAAGTGTTGGAATGGCCTTCCGGATTGCATTGCTACCATACGTGACCCATTAATCTTCAAAAACGAATTGACCACCTTCATGCATCCATGATATTGTACATAAATTGTTCTCGTATGTGTTGTCAAATCCATGCAGTGCCACTATTTGTTTGCTGTTTTTCCTCTGTGTCAGTATATTACGGTTTTTTTTTTCATGTACGGTGTAATCAGTGTTTGCAGTCCAATGTATTTAATATTGTTTATTTTTTGTTCTTTCCACTTTGTACCATCTTTTGTCTGCTAAATATTGTAACCCCTCCCCTCACACAATGTTCCAAGTGTGGAACCTGTGAGGTATTTGTATAAATAAATAAATAAATAAATAAATAAATAAATAAATAAATAAATAAATAAATAAAAATCTGCTATAAGCACCTTGACGATGTTCACGGCCCCTTTTTTATGGCAGCGCTGAGGTTCCGTACACTTCCTAAATAGAGAGTGTTTGCATATTTTAACATGTATACTGCACTTAACAGAGGACAGCAAGATAAAGTTTTGTTTACCCATTAACACCCAGCTTAGAGGAAAACAGCGGTACTGCACTGCAGGGCGGCGCGTGGTCCACTACCCAAAGAACACAGCTACTGGCGATAGGCCCGCTAGAATTGTTTGTCGAAAAGGCCCGACGGTCGAACCTCGCTGAACGTTCTTTACAGGTTTGCCCTCAAGTTCAATCAAAGCTACGGTCAAAGAGGGCAAATTATGTGGACTCGTGTGACTTAAAATTTTTAAATTGTGCATGGTCTTTAAAAATAACGAATCAGTGAATACACGCACCAATCCTTACTATCAACTTAATGAATTTTCTTGGGTGGGTCTGCATCTGAAACTTGTGGGGGCCCTTTGGAATTTTCGGATGTCCTCCAACTTATAAATTATGGGGCCGCATACTTTCAGAATTGGCAGTGCTGATGATGTCACGAGCAGGCCTGGGTACCCTCACAAGTGCGAGCTCGCATAAGGGCGTTCGCACACGCATCTCATGAGGATGTCACTCGGTGAGGGAGGATGGACGCGTGAAAATTCGTGGGGACGAGAGTGAGAAAACAAAATGAGGTGAGGGCGAGAGGGCAAGAAGCACGGTCTGAGGGCGACGGTGGGGTCCCGAACCATACTCCGGGCCAACGTTTCTAGTCTGCAGGTGCAGCCCGTCAGAATTCCCAGCAAGTTCTCAGGGCGAAAGCTCCCCGGGGAAGACGTGGTTTCTGGAGTCAGGTGGTACACGTGGCGAACACAAAAGGCGGAGATCTGCACGCCTTCTCCGTCGCTACGCCTGTGTTGTAAATAAACAAAGGAAGCGGGCACCAACAGCCCCATCTAGACTTCGAAGGAAAAGGAAAAACGCAATAGTTGTTTTTCCTTTTCTTTTTAATTACTCTGAAATTTCACCCAAGGCGCAATCATTATTAGCTTGACACCAGTTTACCCTATTCTATGGGGTCTCTCCACTGAACCCTGGCCAATCCCCCGTCGTGGGTATGTGCCATGTCACGAAGGCAACAACAACAACAAGAAGGGGGAACGAAAGCCATAAAGCAGTCGGCACACTTGGTGAACGAAGGCTTCCGATAGGCGACCCTTTTAATGACCACCGACCCAGCAGCGAGCCGCGGGGCTCTGACACGTTCTGCTGTTCGAAGCGGCCGCCGCCTTGCGACTTGGAGTGGGTGTCCATGACTATCACCTTGCACCGCTCTGAAGTCTAGTAGTTTAGTAGTTCCCGTGTATAGGTAGCCGTACGAGACTTCAGGAGTGGTGGGGGGGGGGGGGGTCGAACGTAGAATTTCGCAGCGTCTACCTCTCTGCCCTTGTTTTTTTTTCGCCCCTCCCGCTGGATTTCGCGGAACCAGGACGCTGGAAGAACCTGGAAGAACCGAAAATAGTATCATTAATGTTATTATTATGAGAAGCAAAATTATTATTCTTTCAGAAGTGCAGGAGATAAGAGCACGGACTCGTGCGTCTCGCTTCATCTAGACGGGCCAGAAGCAGACAACGAAAACAAAAAGAAAAAAGTCTGGCCGCAGGAGACGCTACTACTCTCCGTCTGCCCATGGAAGCAGCGGCGCGGCGAAGTGCACTGTCACTGTTCCCGGCCCGTGCACCCAGGGGATGGTTTCTATCGCTGATAAGTGTGACGGCGCGGACCGCCCCTGAAAAGTCTTGCAGCCGACAGTAACGCGCATGCGCAAGTAGCTTACTCTCCGCTGGAAAATGCGACCATAGGTGCGACCGCCAGACTAGTCGTTCTTTCTTCACTGCTGCTGTAGCCACGGAGCTTATTTTCGCCGCCCAAGCGGCAGTGCTTCGAGACATGGCTTTGTGCCCGTTGCCAGTGGGTTGCTGTCATCTTCACCGTCCAGCGGAGACTCGTACGAGCCGTTGCCCTCGCGGCCGACTGCCGAGGAATACACCTCCGAGCCAGGCCGTCGGCATCGGAGGTGAGTGCGAGGCTGACGTGTCCGTGAAACCTCCTCTGAGCTGCCAAAGGAAATTTAAAATTCATGCGCGCTGTTTCCGCGAGAATTGAATAATAATCAGCAAGCAACAAGCAGCGTGTAGAGAGGTTTCATGAACCATCGCCATCGCGTTTCTGGTCCTTGACGGAAGTGCGGTGAGCTAGGATTGGCGCCGCATACAGCTTCAGGCTTAGTTCACTATAGGCAGATAAACTGTAGGTATCGAGCCAGCGAGGAAGCTGCATATATGCCCCGCTTCGCTGGCAGTCTCAAGGGGTTTAGATATGCGAGCCTGCTGTCGCGTGCGTCACGGAGCAAAAACTCGTTCCGAACGCCGTTGCGACCAAGCCACCATGTCGTGCACCGAACTCCCAGGGGCAGCAGATACGCTCTTGAGTGAGCGACATGTGGTTTATGGCCGTAACGGCGCTCGGAAATTATCGCCAGCCTTGTCCAGCAACTCCGAAGAAGGGACGCTGCCTACGGTCTGCGGCACATCATGTTTCCGCTGCAGCCAAGGTCGGTAGTTCGCTATCCCTATTTTTTGTAGCGATAGCTACATTACGCTGGCATTTCGAGCCTTCGGCATGGGGGCGCCGTTGGTCACGTGGGTTGATCACAGGGTGTGGCCGTTGGCCATGTGGTTAGTCACGTGGTGCGGAGCAGCTGCTGCTGCCGCCGGCGCGGAGTGCAACAGCTGTGCGCATGCGCCGTGTCAAGTGGGACGAAGATGAAGGAAAGCCCAGCGAAACGGAGCGGCGAAAGAGTGACATTGCAATTAGACTGAACGAGTTCCACGCGGCCAGCTGTAGCTATTCCATCACTCCAGGTTTAACCAGGGCTAGACCACAGCCATTTTTTCTGTTGCTCACGACCACTGTGATAGGCCAGAAGCATTTCGTTGTCCTCCTACATCTGCAATGTGCAACGTTACAGCATTCAGCGTGTTCCCGCCAAGAACGGCATACATCGCCTTCGCTGCGGCGTTAAGCGTGTTCACCGAGTAACCTGCCCCACCGCCTTCATCTCGTATCACAGTACCTGACCCTGAAAAAAAATCCTGTGCTTTATAATGCGTTTTTTTTCACAAGAATTTAGAAATGCTTGCACTGCAGTTTCATACGAGCTTCTTGTCGCCATTTGGGTGATTGCCGGCGCCAGCCGGCTTGAACGCGTTGTGGTTAATGCGTCTGTCACGTTTCGCAGTGCTTCTTGGCGCTGCAGCCAGAATGCAAATCTAACCCACAATCTCGAGGTACAGCAAATAGACATTTCCACTTAGGGCTCCCTGGGCGTCGCAACATTGCTCTATGGGATATTGTGTGCACTTGGCGCTAGCACGATGGAAGCGGTAGCGGAACCGGCTTCCAACAGCTCAGATAGGAGTTGGTTCGGTTCGGGTTTCCGCTTTTCGGGTTCCCACGTTTGGTGCTTGGCTCCACAGGAATATTCCATGTTCCGGTTCACACCGGTTCAAACCCGTGAAACGGGTTCAGACATGAAAAATGTTCGAATGAGGATAAATTGTCTCGACTACTCTTTTTATGCTGCTCCCTGTACTGTGTAGAAGTCTGTTCTGTGTGAAAACTAATAAATGCATAATGTTTTATGCGGGGTGTTTCGACTTTACGCACGTGAATGTACCGTCCGCGACCCAATGATCTACGACAAGAGCCCTCCCCGCAGAGGGGCGCCTGCAGCTTGCAGGCGTCGCGACGGTGAGTGGCGACACCGCGGGTTCCCGAGCATCCGCAGGGACATCCCCGCAAGGGGATGATGGTGAACTGTGCAACACCACGGACCCGAGCACCCGCGCCTCGCCGTGCGTAGCATCGCCGTGTCCGGGGAAAAGGGGATCCTGGTGGTTGAGCCGATGCCGAGCGTTTGGACCTTTAAGGCCCCTCGGCGGAGGCAACACACCACTTTGGCCTCAGCTTCCTGTAGACGGCACCTCCGGCCTGACCCGACTGGAGGAAATCGGCAGTCGCCTTTTCCTGTCCTGCCCTCCATCTTTCACTTTCCTATCTCTTTCTTACAACTTTCCTGTCCCCTCCTCCTTTCTCGGTTTTTTTCACTTTTCATAGGCGGCGAGGGTTAACCATGTGTGGCTGACAACCCTGTGTTATGCCGTATTAGGTTATAGTGGTGGTGTATAGCTGGTGTGTGCAGGGCTTTTTAAAGGCGCCTGTCCCATCCCCATGTTGGGCTCCGTGGTGGGCGGCTAGCACCGCTGCCGAACACCAAACTTTTTTTATGGCTCTCCCCCCCCCCCCCTTCAAAACCTGATCGCTCTCATAAAAGAGTGCGGACCGAAGATATAACTATTCAATGCTTCAGGAAAACGAAGGAATCATTTCCAAAATTTCATGTCCTCCATAGTGAGGAAACAGAAAAATCTGCAAGAACTATGTCCACATTCTTAGTATCAAAATGTCTGACTGATGCCATCGGTCCAGGCTACAAACTGTCAAAAATGCCCAATGGTGACCTACTACTTGAAATAAAAGACATCGACCAATACTCCAAACTTTCTAACCAAGTGCAAATTGAGGACAACATTGTGTCTATAACTGCACACCGATCCCTGAACACCGTCCGTGGTGTGATTTCTGAAACAGATTTTATCCACCTCACTGAGGAAGAGATGCTGGAAGGCCTCAAGGACCAAAACGTCATAAACATACACCGTATAAAGATAAGAAAAGAGGACAAAGAAATCCCAACGAAACACATAGTCCTCACGTTCAACTGCAGCACACTTCCAGAGTCCATAGAAGCAGGCTATTTGAAAATAAATGTACTCCATTACATTCCAAACCCACGAAGGTGTTTCAATTGTCAAAGATATGGACACGGGTCACAGAGTTGTCGTGGCCACAAAACATGCGCTAACTGTGCCTCAAAAGACCATGCTTCTGAAAACTGTGAAGGAGCAGCATTTCGCTGCGCAAACTGCGGAGATGATCACCCAGCATATTCAAGGTCATGTCAAACATGGAAAAATGAAAAAGATATCATTACAATGAAAACAAAACAAAACATCACATTCAAGGAAGCGAGACGACTCTTCTACGCGAAGAACACTTTCACCTTCTCTACAAAAACAACCTTTGCTGATGTGGTGCGCAGGGGCGGTGCGCCACACAGCACTCCGGCATCTGCCAAGGCCACGCTCAGTGAGCCTATGGCAGAGCCACCCACGCCCCAGGCAGAGACAGCGAAAGCTGCTCTGTCATCCCCAAAGCAGGGAGATCCATCCAATGGGTCGGCCTCCCGCAGGACTTCCCCCCAACGGGGGAGGCCTAAAAATCAGACATCCGCGGCTTCGCGGTCCTCCAGCACCTCTCTTGAGGTGATGGATATAACTCCCAGTCCGTCTGCTTTGAAGCGGCGGAACAGCTCTCTCGAGCGGAAAAAAGGCAGACCCCTAATTACGGGCCCAGAAAAGTAAATTCCTTCTGCTCCATTCCCACTTAACAACACAAACATGACTTTTGTGATTCAATGGAACTGTCGAGGATTACTGAGAAACTACAGTGACGTAACACATATTTTAGGGTCAATAATGCCCATTGCTTTGTGCCTTCAGGAGACCCATCTTGGTCCGCAACATGTGAATCTCTTAAAACACTACAAAAGTTATCGACGCGATCGCGAGCATAGCATAGATCAATCGACTCTCGGGTGGTGTCGCAGTTGTCATTCAAAGCGGCGTCCCTACTCAAGAAATTAAACTTAACACAAAACTTGAGGCAGTTGCAGTTAGCGTCGTTGCCTACAAAACAATAACAGTATGTTCTGTATATTTTCCCCCACACATCACATTAACAGTCGAAGATTTAGAAGGCCTGATTGATCAACTGCTGGAGCCATATCTGGTAGTTGGTGATTTTAACGCTCACTCCCCATTTTGGGGAAGCGAACGACGTGACTCAAGGGGACAAATAATCGAAGATTTTATCCTCTCAAATAACATCTGTCTTTTAAATACGGGAAAAGCCACTTATTGTTGCCCAAGCTCGGCAAAAATGAGCTTTCTCGATTTAGCTTTCGCATCACCATCGCTTTTTAACGATTTTAAATGGGATGTTTTAAATGACCCTCTAGGAAGTGATCACCTACCTACTATCATCAGCATCTAATCGTCTAGTCCAGTCATCCCCACAAGAGCACGGCGCTGGAAACTTCACCTCGCCGACTGGTCACTTTTTACAGCTAATGCCACACTAGAAAAAGAATTTTGTGAAGACCTCACTATAGACGAAATTAACGAAAGGTTTACTATATGCATAATATCGGCCGCTACACTAGCCATACCACAAACAACAGGACTCGTACACAAAAAACAAAGTATGGTGGACGCAAGAATGCACATTAGCAAAAAAAAACAACAAAATAAAGCTTGGGGCTCTCTGCGTCGGTATCCAACAGCGGAGAACTTGATTGCCTTTAAGAGGGCCAAGGCCAGAGCGCGATTCGTTCGGAGAAATGCCGAGAAATCCTCGTGGCAGAAATATGTGTCCTCTATAAACAGCTCAATAACCTCAAAAAAAATGTGGGAAAAAGTTCGAAGATTCAGTAGTGACCATACCCCTTTCACACTTCCTCTGTTGACTACACCCGGGACACAAACATCATTAGAAGAACAGGCCAACATACTAGGTGAGCATTTTGCTGATGTTTTCAGTTCGTGCAATTACACAAACACGTTCCAGAAGTACAAAGCAATAGCAGAAAAACAAAAACTTCCATTTGCAGCAGGTATGCACGAGGACTACAATCAACCCATCACACTCCAGGAATTGATTAAGGCATTATCTTCTGGTAAAAAGACGACACCAGGCCCAGATAGTGTGCATTACACTATGCTTGCCCATCTCTCTGAGGCTGCCGTGCAGGCATTGTTGAAATTCTTTAACAAAATATGGACAACTGGGAATATACCTGAGGAGTGGAAGAAAGCAATAATAGTACCTTTTCTGAAACCCGGAAAACAACCAACAAGTCCTAAAAATTACAGACCGATAGCCCTCACCAGCTGCATTGCTAAATCTTTCGAAAGCATTATAAATATTAGACTGACCTTCACACTTGAATCTCGTGGACTCTTAGATTTACATCAATGTGAATTTAAGAAAGCATGCTCGACCATTGATCACCTTGTCCGCCTAGAAAACACCATCCGGGAGGCGTTCATCCACAAACAGCACTGTATCGGGGTCTTCTTCGATTTGGAGAAGGCCTATGATACCGCGTGGAAGTTCGGCATCCTCCATGACCTAGCAGAGCTAGGGATCCGCGGCAGGATGCTGAACTGCTTGAACGACTTCGTGACTAACCGCACATTCAGAGTCCGTCTAGGAGCAACTCTATCAATGACATTCACCCAAGAGAATGGCGTACCCCAAGGATGCATTTTAAGTACGACACTCTCTATAGTAAAAATGAATTCTTTGGCCAAAGTAATACCTAAGGCCGTAATGTAATCAGTTTATGTAGATGACATACAGATAGCATACACTTCTTCCAACATACTGTCCTGCGAGAGGCAAATACAAATCACACTAAATAAACTGGCTGCTTGGGCAGAGAAAAATGGATTCAAGTTCTCCCCTCAAAAAACAGTAGCTGTTTTGTTCTCATTACGACGAGGCCTACAGGTCGATCCCAATCTGTGCTTGAATCAAACCACACTGCCAGTCAAACAGGAACATAAATTTTTAGGTGTCACTTTTGACAAGAAACTTACATTTCTACCACACATTAACAACCTGAAAAAGAAAGCATCCCAAGCCCTCAATGTATTAAAGGTACTCTCGCGAAAACGGCGGGGGTCCGATAGAGCATGCCTATTACAAATATATCGCTCTTTAGTGCGCTCCAAGCTGGACTACGGGTGCATAGTATATGGTTTGGCAAGAGCATCCTACTTGAAACGACTGGACCCTGTTCATAATCTTGGCCTGCGCCTATCAACTGGAGCATATAGAACATCCCGGTAAATAGTCTTTATGTTGAAGCTAATGAGCCCACACTAGAGGATAGAAGAGTCACACTAACATGCACGTACATCCTAAAAACCCGTTCTCTCCCTAAACATCTCTGCGATCCCATTGTTACCAAGTGCCCATCTAGGAGATTATTCAATTATAAACCACATTTTTTATCAGGCCACTAATAATGCGCTTTGAAGATAAATGTGAAGACTTAGCAGTGCTGGACGCCCTACCTAATATTGCACAGACATGAACATCTACCACCATGGTACAGCCTTCCTTCGGTGTGTGACTTCACACTGACACATGTAAACAAAGAGAAAATGCCACACGAGCACATACTGCAAGAGTTTTTTGCACTACAAGAAAAATATGACACTTACACTGAATTTTACACTGATGGCTCAAAAACAGAAAGTCATGTCGGAAGTGCAGTAATTCAAGGAACAAATGAAAAAATGATACGATTGCCACAGTATGCATCGGTATTTACTGCGGAGTGTTATGTCATCTTTGTAGCTGTAGAACAAATAGTAAAACAAAGCATAAAAAATAGCATCATTTACACCGATTCACTGAGTATGCTAAAAGCGCTGCATTCTACAAATGCTGCTGAACCCATAATAGGAAAAATCATACATAACATAGTTAAAATTACAAAGCAAAAACATAACATTATATTCTGCTGGGTCCCTAGTCATGTTGGAATTTTAGGTAATGAGAGAGCAGATGCTTGCGCAGCACAAGCTAGAATTGGCCATATAAAACAAGTTAACATACCACAGAGGGATTTTTCTAAATTACTGCGCAGTAAACTCAGGAATAAGTGGCAGATTGCATGGGACGAACAGACAAACAACAAACTACATTCTATAAAACCTGTTTTGGGAGAATGGAGATCATGTACACATCAGGAGCGTTTCATAGAAGTTATTTTGTGTCGACTACGCATTGGACACACACACCTTACAACTTCTTACTGACAAAAAAAGACAAACCTCTCTGCGAAATGCGTGGCGATGAACTCACGGTAAACCACATTTTAATTGTATGCAAAAAACTGGGACAACTGAGGAAAAAATATTTCACAACATTGTACAATGAATACATCCCACTACACCCCATGTTACTTTTAGGAGATCAAGCGCTGGTTGATTTTTCAAGCATATTTAAATTTCTCAGAGAAGCCAATGTTTTATACAAACTTTAGATATGAAAAGCATAACCTTTAATAAAAGCTCTAACCGTGTGTTTGGCGCATCATAGCCTCAGTTGCTTTTGCGCCATTAAAATCGATATAACTAACTAACTATTATTAATGACCGAAAATCATGTACTGCTGCTTATCTGGACTCTAAAAATCGTACTTAAACTGCCACAACTTCAAGAAGCCGCTTTGCTTCAACAGAGACGCACGCTATGGCATCGGCGCTATCACCGCCTTGTCCGCCATGTCGTGCTGCCGCCGCGCCACCTATAAGAGCTGGAATGACCGAATACTGCCGTGAGCTCCCTCGCTCACTTTACTTCCGCCGTGTGCACTGCGATCAAAGCGATCGCAGTACGAAAAGTTCCGATAAAGCAGTGCAACGTGGGTCGGGGCAGTTATTATTTGGATAAGTAATTGTTGCATCTCCCATGCCTTGCGGCCGGATCAGAGGCAGAAAATGCAACAAAAACATTCATGCGGGAGCGCGGTCCAATCCGCGCCAAAGCGCGAGCGTTGGGAACACAACGCGCTGAATACTTTCAATACAGTGCCACGAACTCGCTCGAGCACACCACTTCCAACGTATGCTCCGCAATCAAAGCGATCGCAGGACAAAAAGTTTCTATAAAGCAGCACAGCGTTGTTCGCGGCAGTTATTTCAATAACTGAGTTTTCGATCTTCCATATTATGCCATTTCGACCGAAGCCAACGCGAAAACGCAACACAAAATTCATTCGTGCGCGCGGTCTGCTGCGCGCCAAAAGGCGAGCGTTGGGAGCGTCTGCTAGCATATACCTCGGCCTAGGTGCCGCCACCGTCGGCTTAGTTTATGTTGTCCGGACCCCGTAGAGTATCTGTTACGGGTCCGATTGGACTTCCTTTTGGAAATGTGGCGGAAAGTATGAAGGTTGCTTGACTTCCGCCACTGGTTGGCCCGGTATTTCACTGCCTGCGGGATCGGCCTTGTCTTTAGCGCGTCTTTACTATCCTGTCTTTCTATGCAATCCTTCAACACTCCTACTATCTGTACGTGGTAGCGATTGTGGCTCGGCTTGAGCCAGTGAGCAGGCCTGTGCATTTTCCTTTTCTTTCTTCCTGGCAACAACAGACAGACAGACAGACCGACGGCGCCCGGGAGGAGCCGAGAGAAGGAGCGCCGGCATAGGAGGAGGGAGGCGGAGATGGCGTTACCTTTAGTATATTGAGGGGTTTTACCCGAAAGGAGTGGCGTTACTCAGCACGCCACTCTCCCTCCCCCTTGCCGCGCTGGCGCGGCACCCGGCTGCCTGCCGGTCGGCTGAAACTCCCGGGAGCACGCAAAGCACGTAACCCACGTTGACCCGTGGTAGTTTTGTTTGACGCCGCAAACAAATAAGAAAGGTTGCCGAAAGGACCATGGACAAAGCAGTTAAAAGACGTGCCGGATGGGTTCTCAGAGCAAGAAATCTTGGCGCATCACAATGCACATGGTGCTCAGAAACATACTGTAAGCGGATACAGGATGTTTAAATCAGAGAAGGTTCACAATGTTCTTATTTGCAGGGCTGGAAGGTCCACTTTTGTTAAAGCAACCGTGGAGGCATCCTTCTCTTTGGCAAAATGTTATAACACTGCTGCTGTGCTCTCCTCAAATGGAACTGTGGTTGAAGGAACCAGCAACTGCCGGGCTGAAGCTGCAGGTGTTTGTAAACATGTAGTTGCAATTACTATGGTTTGTACTAGACCTGAAGCACTCTGGGGCAGCCTACATGCGAGACACAGTCGTTTACAGACAAACCCAGAGCATGGGGTACTGGGGCTAAGAAGGCCAACGTGCTCACACGCGAGTTCTCACAATTACGTTTTGTGAAACATATGCCAATGAAAGCTGGCAGGCATCTGACTCAAGAAACCACAGTTTCTCTGAGAATGACAGAAGACCATATTAAGAGAATGCATCAGACACAGAAAAATATTCCAAACGCCATGCTATGCAAGACACTGGAGGACAACCACTTTCTGCCCGTACCAGTGAAAAGAACACTTCACGAGGAGGCTCTTAGCCAGATGCCAATCAGGTTACTGGTGCAATCCCTGTGGGTTGAGCATGTGCCAGCTGGGTATAAGTTCGGCTCCTGTGAGCTTACTTTAGAAGACTCATGGGCCCTTGAGCAAGCGACTAGGATACAAAGCGGCTGTACAACATGGAACTTCGAGAGATCCAAGCGCCTGACTGCTTCACACTTCGGAGATGTGGTGTCACGGCAGAAGCCAGCTGAGGAGTTTTGCAAGAGGCTGTTCGGGTCTAGCCAGATGTAGACCAAATACATGGCTGATGGTTTAAGGAATGAAGATGCAGCCGTGCAGCGTTACATAGGGAAGAGAACAGTGCCAGTTAGAAGTTACTGTTGTGGGTTCTGTGTCAACCCTGGTGTCCCTGTTCTTGGTGCAACGCCTGACCGTGTTGTAGAGGAAGGAGGAGATTTTGATCTTGAAGTTAAGACCCTCTCAGCTGCCAAAGAACGGGGTGATGAATTAGAAAATGCGGTGAATACTGCATGCTACCTGAAGAGAGGGAGTTCTTAAACCAACGCACAAGTACTTTTACCAGGCCCAGGGGCAAATGGCTTTGAGTGGACTCTCCTGGTGTGATTTTGTGGTTGATAATGGCACATACTGCACTTTTCAGAGGATCACTTTTGACAGCTCGCTTTGGATTTCCAAAATGCTGCCATGTCTTCTGGAATGTTACAAGAACTACCAGGAGCACTGTGCTTGTGTGTGAATTTCAATGATTTACTTCAGTTACATTGCTCTGCAGGACAAAGATGCTTGAACTCATAACATGCTTTGGCATGTGTTCATATTTACATATACTTGGTTTTTAAATACCTTGTATGGCATTAGTCTCCATGAAGAAATGAAGAAAGTGTTTTTCTGTGTAATATCATTATGACCAGTTGCATGTGTTGCCACTACTTATTTAAATGTGTGTGCAACTAGCACCTAATCGGTGTGTAAAAAGTAAATGTCAAGCACTACATGTCTTGCTGCCCTGTCATTGAACACATACATAATGCACTCTTAGTCCTAGGAACCTGGGCAGCTACATACTTCAACATTTATTATACTTGATGATGATAGCGACCTCACATTGGTCTCTGTAAGGAAACCACATTGAAAGTTGCAAGCAAAATCTTTGCAAAGTGACAGATGTGCTCTCCGTAGTGTAGGTAGTCTTTCGCTCAATCGACTTGTAACATACGTGGAGTGAACCAACGAAGGCTTATGCTTTACAGTAAATCAATGTTTAGTCATAGAGAGCGCCCAAAGTGCACATTCAGCATATTTTGAACTCTGCTCTGAGGGGCTAAGGCACAAGTTCCGAGCAACACAGTCACTAACACCTTTGACCAACAATCCCTTCAAAATAATTTAACTCATGTACAAGACTGGTGCAGTGAATGGCTAATGACACTTAACACAAGCAAATGCAAATATATGTCGTTCCATCGTCGCCGTTACCCTCTTCTGTTCCAATACAGCATATCTAACGTTCCTCTCGATCTTGTCCAATCATACAAATACCTTGGTGTTCATATTTGTCATGATCTTACATGGAATACGCATATTTCAAACATCATATTATCCGCCAACAGAACACTAGGATTCTTAAAGAGTCGCCTACGCTCTGCACCTCAGCATGTCAAGCTCCTCGCATACAAATCATTAGTCCGATCAAAATTAGAATACGCATCTCCCATCTGGTCTCCAAAGCAAGCATATCTCTGTAATTCAATTGAAGCAGTTCAAAACCGAGCAACTAGATTTATTCATTCATCGTATTCTTTTGATATCAGCATATCATCCCTCAAATCAAAGTCCAGCCTACCTACCCTTGCTCATCGCCGCTACATTGCTAGTTTATGTTTGTTTCACAAGTTTTTTTTACTCTGAGCTACGACAGGAACCCTACATCTGCGCACCACCACCACGCATCTCCCTCTGCACCGGCCATCAGCAGAAAGTGTCACGACCTCGCGCCCGCACCACTACATTTTCTTCATCATTCTTCCCCCGGACCGCGAACGACTGGAACGGCCTTCCCCGTGAACTTGCTGCTATCACATGCCAATCATTGTTCATCGAAGAAATCACGCGTGTACTTGCTTAGTGATAATCTTATATTTGTATAACTTTCAACTTATCTGTTAGTCTTTCTGTTTTTCATTTCTGTGTGCCCCACCCTTTATGTAATACCCTCTAACGAGGGTTTTTAAGGTATTAAAGTGAAGTGAAGTGAAACACTGGGCTCGCACTGCTTTGACGACCAAGCTCAAACCTGCCGCATATAGAGTATTGCAGCTGATATTGAGTGCGATAGCATTGATTCATATAAGTTCGTTCTCAAGGGTTCTATGCAGGACATTACATAAGAGTTGGTAATAAAGCTCTCAAATTTCATTGCCATGAAATACTCGCATACATATACAAATTTTTACATATACATTACACACATATACAAATATACAATACATATACATATCACAATTTTTTCAAAAATAGGAGCACGTCACTAACACACGTAAAATGACAAAGTGAAATTCACTTTACAGATTTCATTCCAAAAAGTTAGGCAAGACAATCTGTGGTAGAAAAGACAACGGCTACACACAGCAACTTTCCATCTTGTCTGTGTAGTTCAGCAATGAGACTGGTGATTTGCTTGCAAGTCATGACTCGGATATAGTACTGCCACATTCTATGCTCAGATCATTTGTACCACACTGACACAGAAATAAGACATTGCAGCCCTATGTATCCTGTACAGTGACTTCAAATTTCAGCAGAGCAAGAAATGCTGCTCTAGTATGCTGTGCATGAAGTAGGGTACTTTAATGCAAGTTCAACGCCTTGCACTGCAGCAGGGATTCTCAAACTGCGTTTTGTGGAACTCTCTGGTTTCTTGGAGCACTTAATAGATCCCCCAAGAACCTATGTTCATGCATGTCTTCATCCGCCTTAGCCAAGTATTTTGGGACTAATGCTGTAGCTGCTTACTGCTATCTTACTATACAGCCAGTCAACTGAATTTAAGTATTTGTTCAGGTGCTGTGCAGTTTGCGTACCCTTTTTAAATATGTCGGCCAGCACTTTTTGAAGTCTCAGCCGCAGCGGTCGAATTTCGATGGAGGCAAAATTCTAGAGGCTCATGTAGTGTACAATGTCAGTGCACGTTAAAGAACCCCAGGTGGTCTAAACCTCCTGAGCACTTCTCTACGGGGCCCCTCATATCCTCAGTCGCTTTGGGACATTAAACCCCCATAAAGCAAATCTTTCCAAGACAGGCTCCGTGACCGAAGCTGGCCAAAACATAAATGAAACATGTTAGAAGCCGACTGCATTTTAGCCACATTAAGGTGGCCTTTCTTTAACAGAGAAAGCTAAAAAGTTTGAGCACCCCTGCGTTAATGTATACCATGAACAACATACAAAACATTAAAAACGCCACCATCGCTCCTGGGTTTAGAATGGGCTGATGCATGAAATTATTGAGATAACAAATTTTCCATATCTTGTTCAGCTTCTCTGCCATAACATTAGGAAAGACAGCATGGAGTATCCTGAAGTTTTTAACTTCCCTGATGACACGCTCAACATGGATTCGCAAACTGGCTATCTGCCGTGTTGCTAACTCATCTGCCAGTGACAACTGCGTGCGGCCATTCAACATGGGTGGCATGTTTAATTTGACTCCAAGCTGACGGAGGTCATCTTCAATGAGGAATCCTATATCCGCCATTACACTGTCCCCTTCCTCGAGCAACTCATACAGGCCACTGTGTCTTGCGATTTCTCGATCAGAAAGTCTTCCAGGAGCAAGATTAGACACGAAAGAAACGAAGCCGTTTGGAGTGATGCCAATGAGCCCTTTTGTGGTGTTATGTCCTTTATACAAGCTGAAAGTGTCGCTTTGTATTTTGTAGTCAGAAGGGTTCTCGATAAAAATTTCTGTGCAGTCCAGTACAATGCGTGTAGATGGGTACAATTCTTTAAAATTATCTGGCATGAACAGGTCCACTGTGTTACGTGATGGCCACATTGGTACCTGGGCTAGCATCTCATACAAAAAATTAACCCAAAATGAGTACATAGCACTCGCGGTCGCCACAGACACTTTCAGGCGATATGCCAAATCATGCTCTAGCAAGCCAACTTTGAGCCTGCAAAGCACTGCATTAAGCTGTTCTTTCATTGTCAGTGCTGCTGGCCTGCCAGCACCCGTTTTCAGTGCCTGGTACATGCATTCAACATGTTCAACGAACGCATCAAATTTTTTGAAGGAGTTGAAGCCCGCATAAAACACCAGTCGTTTCTCATCGGTAACAAAATCGTGAAGTTTGGAGACACGAACTTTTAGTTTTGGTTTCTCTTTGATTGCCTCAGCTTTCACATTGTGCAACTGAGACTTCATATTCTCGACCTCTTTCTGGAGCTAAGGTTTGTCTTTGCGGAGCAAGCTATTTTCATGCTCGAGTTTTTCGCAATGTTCGAGAAGGTGGGCGACTTTCCTTAGTGTGGCAGCCGGTGCTGCGTCTGGAGGCCCCATGGAGTATGAGTGGTCGGCACCTAAAAAAATGAACTGTTTAATGATTTGCGAACAGTTAGGCCCTGCTTTAATGCAGATTTCAGGTTTTGAAATAGTCACTTCAGCCCACAGTGGGTGTTCTGAACCTTTGCTCTCGGCTTACATTGATATACAGACAACAAAGAACCAGGATGACGAAGCCATACAGCCCAACTCTCTTTCACTCCACTGATCCACCTGTGCAAGCAGCTTACCAACCAGCAAGCCCAGATCAATACTATCCAGTTATACTTCTAAACCTCATGAGCTGTTTGTTTCCCCTCCTGAGCATGCAGTTCGACGACGTTGCAGCTTGTGCTACCAGCGTACTGGTGTGGAATCGCCAATCATGCTGCATTACCGTATCCGCAGAGAACCAAAATACATAAATACTAGGTTTTATGCACCCAGCAAGTCCGCCAAATTTGCACTACATTTGGATAGCCTGACTTTTGTGACATTTCTCCGAGCTGGGGCGAAGGGAATAATGTCGAAAAAAAAGAAATGAAATGGGTAAGTTTCACAATGCGTGCCCTCGTGGAAGAGGCACCGCGTTTATCATAAAACTCGCTGAAGTAGTAACATATGCAGAGTAGAAATCACTGATGACATTTATGTCACAGAACACATGAGATTCTGCCACTCCTAACATGCAACCTAACATGCAGACATCCCATGGCTAGCTGCAAAATCTCGCGGAACACTGGCTTTGCGGGAAAAAGTTTTGTCAGTTTTCACTGGATGAAGAAGCCGCTCGCTATTAATATACCGATTGCCACAACACCCGTGGACCCCGGTATTAGTGGGCGCGATAGGGGTCCGTTAAAAGCGAAAAAATAAGTTTTCATGGTGGAATGCAGAAAGCGACAATTTTTAACCACAACTAAGCTTCCGTTCCCGTGCGAGGCGAAATCGGTGCACCGAAGGTCAGCTGGGTGGGCTCCTTGGAAACTGCGTCGCTCTCTGCGTACAAAACGCTTTCAGGAAAATGCGTACACACAAAGCCGAAGCATCAGAAAAAAGATAGCACAGTTAAAACGTCGCTTACGTTGGTCGCATTGGGGCACATCAACTACGCAGCCGATCTCCGTCTCGTTCAGGAGGAACACCGGGCTGGCAGAGGCTGTTTTGGAGCTCGTCTTCTTGCGTTTCGCGACTGGAAAGGATTTGGGAGTTATAATAATATGCAATAACCGTCTGAATATATATACTTACCGGTATTAAAGGAAGAAGATAGTTGATTGATGACTTTACGGGGGCAAATTGTTGGCAGCCGGTCCATATAACCACGGCTTCCAGTTGCGTTGAAGTGGGCTCCGCATATCCGGTGGTGGTTAGAAGGTTGCCTCAAAGAGAAGCGACCAGCACTTCCCTGGCGGTTGATTCTTCTCACCCACTCCTTTTTTTCTCTTTCGTTTGCAGGGAACGCATGAAATGAAACGTTCTTTTCTCTCAGCGTGCTGTTGCCGCAACCAGGCACACAAGTCTGACCGCTGCCTCGGCACTTCGACGACATCGCATGCAGTAGTGGCTGCGGTCACCAAGTGACCAACAGGTACGTAAGACTTAATATAGCGCACCTGCAACCGCCCACCACCGAAAAATACACGAAATTTCAAACCAAACGAAGCACGCGCACACCACAGCTATGCAAACGCAGGAGACAGGATAGATGGCTGGTCGGTCGGCGCTCGCTCACTTTTTCCATAATGTGTCGCGTGCCCGCTAGGTTTTTTCACGCCGCTGCGATTTCCGAAACAGTACATTGGGAAGACGTAATACTATCCCCGGGTGGCCAAGGGTAGCTGGTCCGGGGTGCGTAAACGTATTCTGTGTGGGGGTGTCGTCCCAGCCGCTAAGGTGTACTGATGTCTGTACAGCTGTGGCACAGGCGGCGTGCGATCTTGAGCAGTGATAAGGGCTTCCTTGTGCTTCGCGTAGGTACCGAAAGCGTCCATGGCATGGATGGCATCGGTTGGCCGAAGAACTGCAAAACCATTGCACGGACGTATGTCTACTGCGGCCAACCCGAACCCGGAGGAGCCCACGAGTGTGCCATAATCTGCAGCTTCTGTAGCTGTGACCGCCCCACGGGGTGACTGAACTGTCGTAGTCGATACCAGCGGCCTCCTGGAAAACCAAAGAACGAGAGCGAAACCGCGGGTTTCACCACCAACACAGAGCCACGTGCCATCCAAAGTAACCACTGAAAATTACCCCCCTCTGCTGAAACATCACTCAACCCCGAGCAACATCAAGGTGCGGGGCCGCTCCAAGTCCAAGAATTCCCAAGCCCGATCGTGTTCTGAATCCAGACCCAGGGGCCAGAGCTGCTCTACCTCTCGGAGCCGGGCCAGCCAGTCAGCACCCCAGCGACAGAAGCCGCCTGCATGGGCATGTGGGTCTCCTTCGCCTTCGACTGCTGTGACGGCCATGATCGAACAGGCTGTATCCGCGGCTGCTGCCCGGTTAATCGCTATGTTTGAACAACTTAGCAAGCAATATGAGGAAATGGTCCGTGAAATTAAAGGATGCGTGGAAACACAGCTACGAGGAACTGGCGAATCAGTTTCTCCCCTGCCCCCGCGTAACTTCGTCCACGCAACGTTCCTAGCCCGCGTCCGAGGACCCGTCCGCCCGCCATGTTAGGGGTCCGTACCCACGGCTCGCCGCCTGTTCTTGACCTTTCCCGGGTCGCGACCTTTCCCGGGTTTCTGGCGGTTGCAGTAATCTTCGTCAAGCGTGTTGAACGTGGAATTAAGGTGGTCGAATTGTGTGCCGATCGAGTCGGTGGATACTAGCGATGATCTGGTTGTATTTCACGTTTTGCTGTTGCATCCAAAGTGGGTTGAGGAACTTCCACTGGTTTAGAGACTCCGGCGCCGAAAATCCTGTTCTGCAGGAGGTGCGACTTGTTTGAAGTTTTCATTACGTGAAGGAAGATCAAAATAAGAAATGCAACCAGATCATCGCTATCATCCACCGACTCGATCGGCACTCAATTCGACCACCTTAATGTCACGTTCAAGACGCTTGAGGACGACTACTGCAACCGCCACAAACGTTGCCGCGCGATCACGACCAGGGCAACGTCAAGAACGGGCGGCGAGCGGTGGGTACGGACCCCCAACATGGGGGGCCGTAACCCATCCGCCCGTCAGGTGGACACCATGGGCTCCTGTGTGCGGCAGTGGAATAGCAAAGCTTTCGTAACAAATATGATTTCGGCGTTCATGTCACCCACCTTCAACGCAAACCCGAAATAATTCTTCTCCAGAGGTGAACAACACCCCAAAAGCGATCACTTATGTGGATGGCAAAACAAAGGTGGCCACACAAGCAAATTAGTAACGTGTGGTGTATCGTGGCAGTGCCGCTCCGAACGCCGCTTCACGTATAATGCCTACTGTCTTGCCCGAGCACCGTATTTCGTTCAACACCTCAACCCCGCGCATTCCCGCGGCTCCGGGCACCCCGGTCTCAGCGTGTAGGCAGCTACATGTGGGCTCTGAACTTTCTTAACTCCATCTCCTCTTTCTCACGTGAATGTATCTGTCCTGCTTCTATGCTCCCGCTCTAGTATACAGTTTTACCTGTGACTCCGACCGGAGAACCCTTCATAACGGCAATCAAGCACACCACTTCCATCACTGTAATCGCGCATATTCTCATTGAAATTATTCCTCGCGGCCGACGACGACATAGCAGCCTTTCCATCTTAAATCTGTACAGTCACCCGCGCTACCGCTACACAAATTTCGAACCCCCCAGGCGAATTCGAAGTCTCGGGCTGGAGAAAAAGACCTGCTCATTGCAGGGGACTTCAATGCACCCCATCGTATGGGGGGTATCCACGCAACACCGCCAAGGGCGCCTCACTTATTGAGGCAGCGTCGCACAACCACCTGATCCTGCTCGCAGATTTCTGCTACCCTACTCTCCAGGGAACAGCGTCAACAGAGATACTTGCCCCGATCTGGCGTACGCGACGCGTAGGGTCTGGAAGCGACTTGGTACAACAAAGGGCTGACTTCGGCAGTGACCACTACGTCTGCGAAATCACCACTGGAGCGGGCATCAACAAGCGAAATCTCAAACAGTCGAAAATCACGGATTGACGTACATTCAGGAAAAAGGAAACCACATCAGCTACTCAGGGCGTTCAGGAATGGATTCGTTGCAGGAAGGAGAAATACGACCGACACATGCACTAAATACATCGCGGTGAGTGATGAGGCTCCGGAGGTAGACCGCCACCTCCTGAATGTATGGAAAGCTCGATGAAGCCTTACTAGGCGCTGGAAACGCCAGAAGCATAACCTCCGCCTAAAACTCCGCCTAGCCCAGCTAGACAACAAAATTCAAGCCTACGCTAATGAGCTCACTACTAGTAACTGGCGTCAGATTTGCGACAACCTCAACGGCCAACACGGCAATGACCGAAGCTGGAACCTAATCCGATACCTCATCGAGTATACGGCTGCACTAAAGGCGGGGGTTCTGCGCGCTGCACCTGCCACGGACGCAGATATCGTAGACCGAGCATGGGCTCGATATGTGGGCGACCCCACTTCGCCCCTGGTTCCCCTACCGGATTACTCGGGGCCAGACAACCCACAGATCGACGCTCCCAGAAATGAGGCGGAGGTCTTCACGGCGGCCCCATCTTTCAACAAGAATACTGCCCCAGGAGGCGATTAACTCACGAACGCGGTCATCGGCGACGCGGGAGACGAGTGGATCCGAGAAATGACTCGCCACTTCAACGAGATCTGGGAGTCCGGAACGATACCCGGGGAGTGGAAGCACGCAGAAATAATAGCAATCCCCAAGCCAGGCAGCGCCCACACCTGGACAACCTCCTGCCCATATCGCTTACATCGTGCGTGGGTAAATCTTTTGAGCGAATCGTACATACGTCCGACTGACAGAGCACTTGGAGCGCGAGGAACTTTTTCCGGACACCATGTTCGGCTTCCGGAAGCACCTAGGTCTCTGCACAGGACATCATGCTTCAACTCAAGGAGGATATCCTGAACCTCATCTCATCCAAAATTGAGGGAATTATCCTGGCCGCAGACATCAAAGGAGCCTTTAATAACATCAGTCAGGAGGCTATTATCACCAGCCTCGGAGACCTCCGATGCGGAGAGAAAATGTTCCACTCGGTGCGAAATTTCCCCACTGACCGAATAGCCACCATCAGCGTGGGCGGGCTCAAGGCTGACGAAAGGCCCTCCCCGCGCAAAGCGATACCACCTGCGCAAAGGCACCCGGCAGGTTACGATGTCGCCGCTGCTGTTCTATGTCGCCGCTGCTGTTGCCATGATCCCCCTCGCACACATGCTCGCCGATCAGCCTGGCATCCGTCATATGCGCTCTACGCCGACGACATCATGGTCTGGACAACCACTGGCTCGGCAGGCGACAAGGAAGCGAACAACAAGCCATGCACGGTCACCATCGAGGACTTTGCCGACGCTGTGCGACGAGCTGCAGCCCCAAAAAATCAGATCTACATTCGCGTCCATAAAAAGCCCTTTAAGAAGGAGCAAATCAGTCTCCACCTGCAAGGCCACGAACTGCGAGAGGTCCAGACCACTTAAACCGTGGTCCAGACTATCCGCATTCTTGGCATGTTGATCCAGACCCGTGAGAACCGCCAGTACATCATCGCAGTGATCACCTGCACCACAGACCAGATCTGCCGGAAGATCCGTGGTTACAACGCTCATCATTCCACGGTAGACATACGGCCTCCCTTCCACAATGCCGCCAGAACGGAAGAGGAGAAAATAGAAGCCCAAATCAGCAACCTTTATCCGTAAAGTTCCGAGACTGATTCCACTAAAAAATGCAATTAACATTGAAATCATTTGTGCAGCACCCCATCGAAGTAGTCTCCCATGCATTCATACACAACTTGCAACGCTTCTTGAGGCCTTGGAAACAGTTGGAAAACGCTTCTTTTGGCAAGGCTATCAGCTCCTTTGTCGTAGCGTCTTGAATGGCCTCAACGCTTCCCATCCAGAGACTTTTTAGGGCTCTCTTCACACGATGAAACAGGAAAAAATCGCATGAAGAGAGGTCAGGCGAGCATGGCGGATGGGGAAGTACAGTAATGCTGTGCTTGGCGAGAATTTTTGTCACGCTGAGAGCAGTGTGCGGCCTTGCGTTCTTACTAGCTTGCGTTGTTGGAAGCGTTGGAGTGTGGAGAAGGCTCCATTGTCCAGATGCCCATGAGTCAGGACGATGGCGTCCCAGTGCACGCATGTGTCGGAGCACTCGGATATAAAACTACTGATTCACCGTCTGCCCTTCTGGGACGAACTCGTGGTGTATGACAGCTCTTGCACCGAAAAAAAGACTACCAGCACCGTCTTTGTTTCGGTCTTCTGTCGCCGCACCTTTCTCGACGCCGCGGAGAGCTTGTGGACCGTCAATCGGCCCTAGCTCTGGCTCTTTGTTTGAGGATCGTATTGAAACACCACGTTTCGTCTTCAGCCATGATGCTGTGGACGAATGCAGCATCTTTCTCTTCCTCAAAGGGAAAATCAGCGCTCACTGATGTCCGCGTGTTCTTCTGGTCCTGTGTGAGGGAGTGCGGCACAAGTCTGGCATTCAACTTTCGTTTGCCCAAGTTCTCACGCAAAATGTGGTGCCATGTTGCCTTAGTAATGTCGGGACCATGTGATAGCATGCGGACTGTAATGGTGCGATCTTGCTGTACGATTTCCCTTATCCGAGCCACGTTGTTTTAATTCCGTGAGATTGAAGGGCGTCTCTGGCTTGAATCGAAACGAACCTCTTGTGCCACTCGAAAGCTCGCGCCCGCGATAATGTCTCGTTGCCAAAAGCGTCACGAAGGAGCTCATATGTCTCTGTGGCTGTCTTGGCAAACTTCACACAGAATTTTGTGCTTACACGCTGCTCGAGGTGGACGCCCATCTCTCTACACTCAAATAGAATGTGCAGACGACTCATGACAACGCATTTTTCTACATGTAGTGCCATCTAGCGGTTGGCATAGGGACTAGCGTGAATAGCTCAGATTAGCACGAAAAGATGGCGCTACACATGCGCACCACCTAGCATCATTTCTAGAGATGCAAATAAATTAGTCTCGAAACTTGACGGACAAAAGTTGTATAAAATCGCACTTGGTCTTCCGAACTCTGCCCCACCCGAATGCCAGCCAGCCTCTCAACGCGGACGCACAACTCCCCGTTTCCAGGTCTGCGTGCCGGGGGCGGGGAGAAACGTCTTTTCTGATGGAAGTAAAAGTTGTTTTATCAATCAATCAATCAATCAATCAATCAAATGGAATCTCAAGGGCACCGTGCTCTAGGGACTGTTTTTTATAGATATATACACATAGAGCTTCTTACACGGTGTAATAGTAAGGTGTCTCAACGAGCGCTCGGCAGGTGACGCAGAACCCCTCGCAGTTCTCTGCTCTCGGCCAGATGGCGCCACACGACTGCGGCCCCTTTTGAACTTAGATACAGCGAAGTAAATGGGGAAGGAATAGACGTTAGCAACGAAATGTTGGAATATTGTGAAAATACATACATTGAGAGGGAATGAGAACAACTAGCTTAAATACAAAGCTTAGCCAAAGTGACTAAATAAGCAAAAAATAAGGCACATATTTTACGGTAATTCACAGTGTTTACCAGTCGTTCTCGTGGCCTTCAGGTTATTTAGCGTGTGCGAAACATTGGGACTTTCAACAATTTGCTTGCTCCCAGTCCGATAAAAAGTGGATGCCAGTATTGATCGGTCATCCGTAATTCATCAACCCGTCAAACCGAAAAACATTCAGGGGATTTAGTCCAACACACGGCGTGCAGAATGGTGCAGACTGAGCTCTGAGCAGATTAACCTGATAGCTGCTATTTTTTGTACTACGGACATTAAATAAATTAAACTTGAAATTCTTGGCACAGTGTGAAAATATCACACGCCCGCCAAAAGAGTTCAGGCACGACGAATCAGACCGCATATGCTACTAACGTGCATATATTGCACTCGTAACCTCATTCGGCATTTAGATGACTAGCTTTATTGTAAAGGAAAGTAAGGCACTCTAAAACCGGTGTCACTGATGAGCGAAAGAGCACATGTACGACCTACACGAAGAAGCACAAAAATTAATTAGACCTCGTCCTTATCTTCAGGGGCCAGGCGGCTAGGGAAGCATATGGGTCCCGTGAAGAGGGAACCACTCCCATCGACGGTGTCTAAGCAGACGTCGAGCTCGAATCAATAAAGTTGTTTCTCTCTCTCTATCTCAGTTTTCTTGCTAAAATCACGGGGTTTTTTGCAGTACTGCAATCAAGAATATATACTTAGGAAAGCTTTGACAGTTTCCTCAGTGTTTGCGTGCTGTTGCCCATTTGTTTGCTTTGCAGTACTGACGCATCGTCATTGACGCATAGTAGCGTAAAAGCCGAGCCATATAATTGTCTCCTTGTGATCAGGGCAATTAAGGGAAGGAAAAACCGTAGCTTTCGTCAGCGCACTACGATGTATCTCCTCCGAGGCAATGTAACTCGCTAGTCAGACGTTAAAAAGATATTTAAAAAAAGAGAGCAGCAAATATGCGTAAAGAAGGAATAAGGATAAAAAACATGACACCGAACGCACGGCAACTCCGCTTCGCCGCCGCGCTCCTGCGCAATGCGCTGCAGCAACCCACCCGCACAAAATAAAATAAGCTCGACTGAGGGACGTCCTTACCCGCCGCGGTGGCTCAGTGGTTAGGGCGCTCGACTACTGATCCGGAGTTCTCGGGTTCGAACCCGACCGCGGCGGCTGCGTTTTTATGGAGGAAAAACGCTAAGGCGCCCGTGTGCTGTGCGATGCCAGTGCACGTTAAAGATCCCCAGGTGGTCGAAATTATACCGGAGACCTCCACTACGGCACGTCTTCTTCCTTTCTTCTTTCACTCCCTCCATTATCCCTTCCCTTACGGCGCCGTTCAGGTGTCCAACGATATATGAGACAGATACTGCGCCATTTTCTTTCCCCAAAAAAAACAATTATTATTATGAATGACGTTCACGATCCTTGTCGACACGACTGAAGAAGACGGGATTGGTGGTGCTGTCAAGTGGCCAACTTTGATGCGCTCAGCTTTCGGAAAGTATACGCTTCTGACACCATCTAGTTCGAGTCGATGGCAGCTAGCTCCCAAGAGCTAGAAGGTAAAATCAGAGTCCCTCTGGTAAAATGTTCGGCGACGCTTCAAACAAGTAGTTGAAGCAGTGCTATGTGGTGTCCGAGGAGGATGATTCCTGTGGGCCCTCCTCTGTAGACGTGTGTTGATTCGCCGCATCCTCTTGAGGACCCTCCAGCGGCTCGTGAAGAACACAGCGTTTGCAATTGGCAGCGGAATATCGTGCCTCTCAGCAGGCCTTTTCCGCTCCTTCCTGACTTTCGACAGGTGATGAGGATCGAAATGCTTCTCACATAAATAGTCTGAAGGCTGCAACAAAATGTCCTTATGTGGGATGGCATTTCTCCGCACCTTCAAACGTTCTTCGTCCTTTGATGCCGAAAACTGGAACAATTATAACTTTTCTTTGCAGGACTTGTAGCCTAGCTGACGTGCGTCACGAAGAAAAGCACTTTCGTCCCATTGTCGAAGCACCGACAATACCACTTTTTGGGCGAGTGTTGTGTCCTCTCTTCTCTGCCTCGAACTCAACATACGTTCAGAAACACCACAAAAATCTCAAAATAAATAAAACATTCTTTTTAATTTAATTGCAAAATTTCGGACCACATTTGACAGTTCATAAACTATTTCGTCTTAAATAGTGACAATGAGAGCTCCGCAGAACGCTGCCGCGGCCGCATGTTTCCGGCCGCGTGTTTCCTGTGCGGCGCCGCGGAGTTCCGCTTCGGTTTTTTTTTAGCATCATAGCGCGCTTTGCGACAACCGAGGCCAAGAAGTAACCCACAAATGCTGCAACGATAGTAGCTAAGAACACGACAATCACTGATCTCATTATGATACATCGTTCTGGCGCACGAAAAACACGGACGAAGGAAGAACAGACACACAATCGCCGGCGATTGTGTGTCTGTTCTTCCTTCGTCCGTGTTTTTCGTGCGCCAGAACGATGTATCATAATGCGAATGTGAACCAACTAGCCCAGCTGTCTACGCTAATCACTGATCTGTGGCAGCTTCGCCAGCGTAAAGTGAATGCTTCTGAAACAAAGTGCGCATCGCTGTCCATGGTTACCGCGCCATCGCTGGCTCTGGGTTGTACCGAACTGGGAAGTATTTGAATAGTTTTTTCCGTAAAAAAACTGTCAACTAATGTAGCACTTACTTCAACATTCTGGGTTGTTTTACTCAGTTTAAATTCGTACCTATTTTTCGCAATGTTGCTACCCCTACCGTCACCCGTGTGGCAGCTGTAGCTGCAATGATTCTTGGTCTTTTGGTGGCCATGGAAATTGTCGATTGCCATTGACTGAATGGGCATTGAGATTGGCTGTGTGACAGGTGTATGAGAGAAATCCTATGGGTTGAGCGACTGCCTGAAGGATGCAACATTGTCTGTACATTGGGACACCTAATGCCAAACTGTTGCAGTAATCCTCTTGTTCTGGCTCTTCTAAAACACTCCTGCCATCTTCTGATGCCATGCTCATGTTTCTCACCTGTGCCCAATGTTCAAGCCACTTCTTCTCAGTGGCGAGCACATGTGCCGGAAGCAGAGCAAATGTTTTTTTTTCCTTCTGCATGTTCTGTGTTTCCGGGTGGCAGATAAGCTTTTTTCTTTTCTTTATGACTGTGCATTCCTTTTGTTCTGTTCAAAAGAGGGTCGACTTATTACTTCTATGTGTCCATCTTCTGAGTGGGGATAAGCTAAATAATTGTTTCGCTAGAATGGACAAGTCCCTAGTAGAGGCTTGTAGGCATGGCACAGGTACCTGAACCCTTGAACAAGCGCTGCCATAAGACATTTTTCTTTTCTGCTTTCATTGCAGTTATTACCCCTTTGCTGTAGCATTTTGCAATTTCGTTGAGAACCTTTGCCTTGTAAAGTTCATTTATGTTTTTTGTACGAAAATGCTTGGCAAAGATAGGAATTAGTTAACATGGGAAATGCTGGATCGAAATTTATTTTCTCTTTTTCTTTGTTTTCCAGGTTAAAAGTCTGTTTTCTCACTTTTTTTATCAAGTCCAAGTCTCCTCTTTAGCTGTCTGTGTTTTAACTCTCCCCCAAGACATGTTACCTGCTTTCTGTTCTAGGTGCAGAGGACTGTGTTCAGGAGTGTTCCGGTATTTGTGATCACATACTCTTCACGTTCAAGGACTATGCAGGAATCCTAGGCCTGCTTCTTTATGATTTTAGATTATCCCTTATGGATTCTATATGTTTTACTGCTTTCCTATATTTACAGAATTTGATTTGCAAATTTTCACTTTCTGTTCTCATGGCACTTCCGGCCTTTTCATGCCTCGAACGTGCGCCTTGATGTACTGCTGAGGTTAAGCTGGGGACATTTCCATGAAATTAGTTTTAGTCGCTTGAAAATTCTGTTTAAAGATCAGGCCTGCCTAATTAGTAATAGGTGTTTTAGGTGACACTGATCACTACAAATCTTAATTGATGATTCTAACAACCAAATTGCAGGATGAAAATTATGTGAGCTTTACAAATACTGTGTCCTGTGTTTATTTTGAGTTTCCATCGCTTCCTTGATGTATTTGCGTTTGCTTGATGTCTTCTGCAATTGTGCACATGCACAATTGAAGGAGTAACAAGATTGATTAGAAGGTGTAACAAACGTTTGTAATGGCTTCTTGAACTGTGAGAAACAGTTCTTGTTCTTTCTTCTTTCTCAGCTTCTAGATTTCACCTATATGCTTTCATGTGCTGTGCTCTTTTTGAGTACGCTCGAAAGCAGGCTCCTGGATGTAGTATGGCATGTAATATTTATAATCGTTAACACCACATTAGTGTTCTCAACCAAAATTTTTGTTTCTGCATACTTCTTACTTTAAGCCTGTTATGTGCAATCCGAGAGCTCGCAGTCAGCTCCTTCTGGGCCCCACCTTTGAGTGCTCTATAGAGTGAAGTCTATATTGTTGTTATTTTGTGAGTTTGGCTGGGGAAGGTTGTGTATCCCACAATGCTCCATCCATGGCTACATCGCCTGCTTTCAAGCACTATGACTAAAAATATTTAAAATATCTTAGAATATCTATATGCTTATAGTTACCTATAGTTTCAGCATTTTTTTTGTGATGGGCTCGTCATGGCTTTTCATGCTAACAAATCCAATCTACCTAGTTAGGTTAAATTTTGTATGTGAGGATCAAGTTCAAGTCTTACTTTCTTACTCAATATTACAGTGCATATTTTGTCAGGATAAATAAGTCTTGGTGAAAGTGTCCTCACCTTATTTTAATCTTCTTGGGAGATGGGCCAGCAGTCATCCATGCCCTGAAACATATCACTTCTATTTTACAAAAGACGTGCTTTTTTTTATTGCCCAGGCTCAACCGGAACTTGGAGCAGGAGCAACTTACTGCCTCAACAAATGCCAGAAGCATGAAGGGGCCGGTTCCTGTGCATTGAGTGTGGCTACACCACAGATTTTAGTACTCACTTCAAGGATCACCACAGGACACACACCAGAGAGCGCCCCTTCTGGTGCACCCAATGCAACAAGAGCTTCGCTCGCAGGTACAGCCTAGCGGAGCATGTTGGCATCCACACAGGTGAGAGGCCGTACTGACGCACACATTGCAGCAAGAACTTCACTCTGAGTGGCCACCTGAAACGGTATCTTCGTATCCAAACAGGCGAGAGGCCATACCGATGTAACCTATATTCCATGTCTTTTGCATGCAGTTTGGAGCTGAATCATCATGTGCGAACCCACACCAGCAAAAAACGGTCTGAGTGACGCTTTTGCTCCAGCATCTTTGCAGAAAACAATACTGAAATTTCTTCTAAGCTGTGGTGTATTCTAGCAGCATTGGGTCGTGACAGGACAGGTTTATAGATACGTTACCTCTTTTCAGATCCTGTGAGTAGACGGCTTGAAATCCATGTTTCTGTTTTGGTAGTGTTATTGTCAAAGTGGGCATCTTGTGCCCTTTTAAAACATCCAAGTTCTTTTTCCATGTGTCTGATGCAATGAGATTGGTGGTGGACTTTCAACTTTGTCTCCATGTAACCACCTTCATCGGTTGACAAATTTTGTAAACTGTGCGTCAGCTTCTTTTTTTGGAATGAAGTGCATAATAACTGGGGATGGCGCTTTTATTCGGACGAGAAAATTCTGTTTTCTTGTTAGATGCCAGTGCCATGTAGCCACGCCAAAATTGCAGAGCTTACGAGCAACTGCTGCTAAAAAGATGTTCACTCTTGGCACTGGGTCGAAGTCTGAAATGAGTGCGTTCTTGAGGCGACATATGCACTCATGGCCTGTTAAAGCCACCTGCTTTCTGTGCAACCCCAAGTGGTGCATTGGTAGCTCATGGCTGTTTCTCCAGCACTCGTTAATTGAAAATCTCATCAGCTTTCTTCTCAAGAGTAGGCAGCTGTTTGCATGTACCAGTTTGGCTGTGAAGTCTTTGTCCGGCTCTATTCTTGCGTGTACCCTGGAAGAAAGATTTACAATGCCAACGTTTAATGTATAGTATCAGGTAAAAGAAAGTACAAGATGTCAGTGTGAACAACATGGTTACCTGACACCAAGCTGATGAAAACAGGACTACATGACATGTGGTGATGGCATGATTTAATGCCGGTGGGCCTAGTGCAAACACTTCGTGCTGCGCCACTGCTCACTTTGTCAACTTCTAGTCCGTGATACAGCCCGTGGCCACCCAGTGATCATCCCGATCAAGCAAACTAGAATAATGGCAGTGAAGACGAAACGCAGGATGGGACGGTGGGTGTGAGAAGAGGGACAAACACAGCAGATAAAAAGCAGTCACAATGGGAGAGATCACCAGATGATTACACAAATGCTGGTCCACGGAGCTTCCGGAACACAGGTCAGCTTGAGGCAACGGCTGAGGTCCATTGCTGCACCAAACGGTATTTTCAGGAGGGCTGTGCGTTCACGTGTCTTGGATCAGCTGGGTGGCTTAGGGTCTGGCCAATACGATCCGTTTGTCATGCCTTGCGGTTTGGGCAGGGCAAGGGGCTTGGACGAATGGCTAGTTCGGCTCTGATCAGGCGGGCTGGGTCGCACCATGGTGTTGTGGACCAGCAGCACCAGGCTGACAGCCATGGCAGAATCAGTATGCCGAAGCTCCAGGACCAGCATGGCGATGATTACCCGCATCTCACGCAAAATATTACGTGATGGCAAGCCGATCAAGACAGGGCTACAGGACAAATGGTGATGGCATGATTTAATGGTGGTGGGCCTAGCACAAACGCTCCATGCCGCGCCCCTCCCACTTTGTCGTATTCTAGTCCGCGACATTGTTAGTTTAATTTAAAAGGCAAAGACGGGCTAGTTGGTAGTTAACAAGGGAGTGCTAATTGCAACCGCGCAATACGACAAGGGACGAAGAGAAGAATGCACAAGACATAACGCGGAACTTCAACTGAGGCTTTCTACAAAGAAAACCACATAAATGAGTCGTAATTACACCTGGTAGACAGCAGACACCATCACGTGACACTGGCATGCGGGCGCCCGTGGCACAAGTTCGCATCAAGATAGTTGAATTCCTTCTTGGATAAGGATACGGAAGTGGTGCTTATGCAACGGTCATTTTCTTTTCTAATGCTGTCCACAACTGTCCTGAAAAAATTACCGACCCAGCTTAGCAGGGAAATTTTTGAAGCCTACAGCATTAGAAAAGAAAATGACCGTTTCATAAGCACCACTTCCGTACCCTTATCCAAGAAGCAATTCAACTATTTTGATGCTAACTTGTGCCACGCGCTTCCGCATGCCAGTGTCACGTGATGATGTCTGCGGTCTATCAGGTGTGATCACGATTCTTGTATTTATGTGGTTTTCTTTGTAGTAAACCTCAGTTGAAGTTCCGCGTTGGGTCTTGTGCATTCTTCTCTTCGTCCCTCGTCGATTTGCACGGTTGCAATATGCACTCCCCTGTTAGTTTAATGCTCAAGAACAGTAGGCTGAAGGAAACTGACTGTATTGACATTTGACATGTCTGTTTTCTTCCAAAGAAAATTGTGTTTTTGTTCAGGATGTTCTTTTTCTACATATTCTCCGGCTCTAGTCTAGATATAATGATAATTGCTTGTAGGGATCAGAATTTCTGTTTTCCTCAATATCGGTATAAGTGGATTACATTGTATTCAAAGGCTAAAGATGCCTGTTCCAAGATGATGCGTTGTCTTTACGTTTAGGCACTGCAATGGAAATCATAACGTTGATCCTTGCTGCTCCATAATAATTGCCTGCTCTGTTTGATGCTTTGTTTTACACAGGAAACTTAGCTGAATGATCCTTGTTGTGCTTTATGCTTGTTCTTGGTTAGAGGTTTTGATGACACATTTCTACATTAAAGTCACTGTAAGATTTATTGCCCTGTCATTTCATTGCACACTAGTTTTTGAGTGTCATTTATTGATTTGCCTACTTTTCAAGAGAAATACATTGGGTTGAGCGACGCTTTAAGAATGCAACATGAAAGCCATTTCCATGTGGATTGGCACGCTTAATGCAAAACTATTGCAGTAATTTTTTTCTCTGGCCTTTTAAAAATGCTCCTGCCTTCTGATGTCATACTCATGTTTTTCTCTTCTTCCCCATATTCAATTCACGTCTTCTAGTAGCGAGCACATGTGATGCAGAGCTAATGTTTTTTTTTTTCATCTGCATGTTCTGTGTTTGGGTGTGGCAGATAAGACTCATCCTTTTTTTATTGACTGGGTGCATTCCTTTTCTTCTCTTTAAAAGAGGGTCGACATTTACTTCAATGTTTCCATCTTGTGTGTGGGAATCAGCAAAGTAATTGTTTAGCCAGAATTGACAAGTCTCTAGAAGCTTGTAGGTATGACACAGGTATCTGAACCCTTGAACAAGCTTTGCTCTGAGCTATCTTTCTTGGTATCGAAGGTCATCGCCTGTGTCTAAACTATTCAGCAGACATTTTAGTTATCCCACCTTCTTTGCAGTAGCATTGGGAATTTCACTGAGCACTTTCAACTTGCAATATCCATTTATGTGTTTATGCAGAAAAATGCTTGGAAAAAAGGAGTTAGTGGAGAAGAAAAATGCTGGTTGGAAATTTATTTCCTCTTTTTCTTTGTTTTTCACATAGAAAGCATGTCTTCTCACGTTTTTGATGAAGTCCAAGTCTCCACATTAGCTATCCGTGCTATAACTCTCTGGCAAGACATGATCCTTGGCTTCTATTCTTGGTGCAGTGCAGTGGGTTCAGGAGTGTCGTGGCGTTTGTGATCATGCATGCTCTTCACGTTCCAGGACAATTGCAAGACTGCTATGCCTGCTACATTGTGCATTCTGGATGTTTTACTGCTTTCCTATATTTACACATATTGCTTTGTACATTTTCACTTTTCTGTTCTCATGGGCAGTTAATTTGTGGCCTTTTCATTCTTCATCTCCCTTCTGACATTGAAGGTGCACCTTGATTCACTGCTGAAGTGATGCTGTGGACATTGCCATGACATTAGTTGTAGTTGCTTTAAAACCCTGTTCAAAGATCAGGCCCACCAAATTAGTAATAGGTGCTATAGGCGACACTGATCATCACAAATTTTAATTGACAATTCTAAAATAATCGAATTGCGGGATGGAGATCCCCTGAACTTTGTATTTACATATACTATGTTACGTGTTTGTTTTGAGTTTCCATGCCTTCCTTGATGTATTTGTGTTTGCTTGATGTCTTCTGAAATTGTGCATATGCACAATTTAAGGAGTAACAGGAAATGTTGACTAGATGGTGTAACCAACATTCTTTCCTAATGGCTTCTTGAACTGTGGGAAGCAGTTCTTATCCTATCTTTCCCAGCTTCTAGATTTCACCTATGTGCTTCCATGTGCTGTGCTGATTTTGAGTAAGCTCGAAGCAGGCTTCTAGATGTGGTATGGCATGTATTAATTATAAACGTTAGCACAAATTAGTGTTTGCAATAAAAATATTTGTCTGCTTTCTGGCACTGTGGCTGAAAAAATTACTTTTTGAGATCTTGTTGTAACGGGATTTTTTTTCGCGTTTGTTGTTTCAGTTCTCCATCATGTGAAACAATGGCTTTATGTATAAGCGACTGAAACATCGCGTCATAAATTATATTTCTTTACAGCTCATACATAGGTCGGCTGCTAATTTGCAAAGGGAACTTTGCACCTCAAAACTATTCTCTCAGATGTGCTTGATGGCATTCGGACTTTTTTATGAGATGAAACTAGTGGCACGATGAAGGTGTGACCGAGAGTTCTGGTTTTGCTACTTTTTGCAATTTCTTTTAAAAATAAAAGTGGTCAGAACCCATGCTAGTGTCATATAATCTGAAGAATTTTAGTCACTAAGAGTTTCAGTGCATTAATTTTTTGTGATGGGCTCGTGATGGCTTTTCATGCTAACAAATGCAATCTACCTTACTAGGTTAAATTTTGTATGTGAAGATCAAGTTTTCTTCAAGCCTAACTTTCTTACTCAATATTACAACGCAGATTTTGTCAGGATAAATAAGTTTTGGCGAAATTGTCCTCACTTTATTTTAATCCTCTTGGGAGATGGGCAAGCAGTCATTGAGGCCCTGAAACAGATACCTTCCATTTTACAAAAGACGTGCTTTTTTCTATTGCCCAGGCTCAACCAGAACTTGCAGCAGGAGCGACTTACTGCCTGAACATAGGCCAGGAGCAGGAAGATGCCGGTTCCTGGGCCCTGAATGTGGGTAATCCACCAATATCCACACTAACTTCGAGAAGCACCAGAGGACACACACCGGAGAGCACCCCTTCCGGTGCACTCAATGTAACAAGAGCCTCGCCACCAAGTATACCCTGGTGGAGCATATTCGCATCCACACAGGTGAGAGGCCATACCGATGCACACATTGCAGCAAGGGCTTCACTGTGCACAGTCACCTGAAACAGCATCTTCGTATCCACAGAGGCGAGAGGCCGTACCGATGCAACCTATGCCCCAAGGCTTTTGCAGAGTACAAACCTGAGTCGTCATGTGCAAAGTATCCACGCCCATAAAAAACAGTCTGTGTGATGCTTTTGCTCCAGCACTTTTGGAGAAAGAGTACTGACGACATTTCTATGCCGTTGTGATTTCTACCGGCACAGAGTGGTAACCGGACACTTCCACAGTTATGTGGCCTGTCTTCTGATCCTGCAGGTAGACTGCTTCATGTTCATATTTGTGGACTTAAATTAGCACCTTGTATTCACTGAAAAAGCCCTTGTAACACCTTGATATTAGACCGCTTTCTGTGTATCTATCAAAATCGACATGTCATCTTTGCTCTCTGCTTCATTATGGCATCCATGCAACTGTCTTGACCAACTCTGTGAAGTCTACTGCAGCTTTGTTTGAAACAGAAAGAATTTACGTTAAGTGGAGGAGGCAGCTTACATCAAAGTGCCATTTCCTTTCAGTTCATTTTCATATGGTGGACTTGAGAACTCCTTACGAGTAACTGTTGCAAAAATGAAGTTTACTCTTGGTATTGACTCGGAGCCTGAAACTAGCACTGTGTTCAAGCACCTAAAATTTTCAGGTACCCTGTTTTAAATACTCAGTTTTTTCCATGGATACAAATATTGTGTTGCAAGTGGTAGGTTACATATAAAAGATGATTTTCTGGCGTATCTGCGAAGTTTCTTCATTATTGCGGGTAGCCATTGTTATTTGAAATTTTTAGTCTGGTTTCACAGTTTATGTTGATCTCATGAGGATATTTTGGCAAGGGCTTTGTTGTTATGATGCATTGCATTGCGCCATCTTGTGAAATCAAGGTGCGGTGTGAGGTGCAATAAGACGTTCTAGTGAGCCTCTATGGTTTTCCACTCCTGAATAATGAACAGTGGCATGAAGAAAGTCCCCGGGGCATGGAGGTGTGTTTGCTGTGTATTAAGGTTTCTTTTTAGTTTATAATATTTTTCTGGGCTGGATGTTCTCCAAAATGTGGAAGGTGGTTGTAAAAACTGTTCTATAAAAAAACGTGTACAGTGCACTGTGTTTGATTTAATTTTATTTCTGATACAAAGCGAATGCCTTTTTTGGGTGAAGCTAAAAAAGGATTTCTTTCTTTGCTGGGGCATCTAAGATTTTGTCTGCAAAACGTTGCTTTGTCTCGTTTATTTCTACACTTGATTGGTGTATATTCGAAGGCTACAAATGCCTGTTCCAAGATGATGCGTTCTCTTTACGTTTAGGTATATCAATGAAAATTGTAATGTTGATCCTTGCTGGTCCATATCAATTGCCAGCTCTGTTTGATGCTTACTCTTGGCTGGAGGCTTTGATGACAACTTTCTACATTAAAGTCAATCTACGATATATTTCCCCGCCATTTCTTGAGTACTAATTTCTGAGTGTCAATAAATGATTTGCCTAAATTTGAAGAGGAATACTGTGGGTTGAGGGCTTTGTGATGGTACCCATAGTTTTGTGTCTTCAGGAAACTAATCTAGGTCCACAACACAAGAATATCTTCACGAAATATAAAACCTTCCTTCGAGACAGAAAGCAGCCAGCTGATAGTCTTTCAGGAGGCGTCACTGTCATTGCGTCCCTGTGCAAAGAATACAACTAAATCAAAATTTGGGGCTGTTGTGGTCAGTGCCATCAGCCACGAAACAGTAATAATATGTTCTCCATACATTCTACCATACCTCACATTAAACCCTGTAATGCCCAGGCATTGAAAACATCAGATAAAAGTTAGGAACTTCCAGGATTTCATCACTATAAGGTTCCTTTTTTGGAGAAAAGAACTGGAAGACTTATCAAGGGAAATGTGGGCTGCAGTGGTAGCTTAGTGGTTATGGCACTCTGCTGGTGACCCAAAAGTAGCGGGCTCGATCTCAGCTACGGCGGACGAATTTCTACGGAGTGGAAATTCTAGAGGCCCGTGTACTGTGCGACATCGGTGCACGTTAAAGGATCCCAGTTGCTCGAAATTTCCCGAGCCCTTTAGTGCGGCATCCCTCATAGCCTGAGTCACTTTGGGATGCTAAACTCCAATCAAACAAAACCAGACAAGGGATACGTGATTATGGCATTATTAATTTTAAGTAATTTGGATAATTTCAGAATGCCGAAGATCGATAAAATGGCCCAAATACTTAGGCGAATAGAGTAAATCGGGAGCAAAATTCAAAACTTCTCCATCCCAGGGACGATGCCAGAGAATTTGTGGCAGGGTGGCAAGGAGAAAGGGGGAATTAAGTATCTGATAGGTATGATGCCTCTTTGGCATTGCTGCTTAAAATTCTAAAATAAACAAAACGCTGCGGCAGGAGCATCGTGCAGTCAATCTCCTGCCAGAGCGCCTAATGCGAGCTGCATTACCAGGTAATGTCTTCCTTGTCAGCATATACACATAGCACTCGACTACTTTTTATGTGGTCCAGCAAATTTTTGGGTGCCGGCCGCTACCCCTTGCCTTTCTTTGGCGCAGTGACTGCTCTATTCTCTGCCAATGCGGCATTATGACCACCAATTTCAGGCTTATCTGCTGTTAGGGTTAGCTTTTGCACGAATCTATCTTTCAGCAGACCTGCTATATCTCTGGCATTGACTCTGCCCTGATAAATATGTTGGAGAAGACTGTTATTTCAAATTCACGTACTGGTGTGGCAGAAATTTAAGTTATTGACATTGTTACGCTCTGTACGTGTCACATATGTTGGCCATTATGTGGTTAATAATCCAAGACCTAGAATACTTTTTAAAACCACAACCAGAATCTTATGTGGTAGTCGGGGGATTTTAATGCTCGCCCCTTTTTTTGGGAAAGCGAGCAGGCTGACTACAGGAGGCGATATACAGTACTCGATGCTTGTGCATTTCTCCTAGACCACTGCGCCGACCCTTCTAAAATTCTTTAATTTAATTTGGGCCACAAGGAAAATACCTGAGGCATGAAAAAAGTAGTCATAGTGCCTTTCCTGAAACCCATTTAACTTACCAGCTGCCTAGCAAAACCATTTGAAAGTGTCTTGGCTACCTCATTGATCTTTCTTCTAGAATAGCGTCAAATTTTTGGCATACATCAGCTTGACTTCAAAAAGCATGCTGGGCCGTTGATCAGCTGGTCCGCCTTGAAAATACAGTTTGGGAGCCATTCATACACAGGCAACACTATCTGTCTCTTCGACTTGGAGAGGTCTTACAAAAATATCGAGATATTCTGAATACTTCATGACCTAGGAGACCGAGGCATTAAAGGCAGGATGCTGAACTGGTTGAGCGACTTCCTAACAGACTGCTGTTCCAGGTACGCCTAGGTGCAACTCTTTCAATGGATTTCATCCAAGAGAATTTTGTACTTCAGAGGTCTATCCTAAGTACTACTCTTTTCATTGTAAAAAGGGTAATTCTTAAGTCCATTATATATTCAGTTTATGTAAAGGACCTGCAAATCTCCTCCAGTGTATCGACATGGGATAGACAGATGCAGATGACGATATATGTATTAGCTATTTGGGCAGATACAAATGAATACAAGTTTTCTCCACAAAAATCTAGCTGTTCTGTTGTCACTTATACGAGGCTTACAGACTGGAACCAACATGTACCTGAACAAAACAGTATTACCAGTCAAATATGAAAGCAAATTTTTAGACCTTACTTTTGACAAGATGCTCAAATTCCTGCCTCATTCAAACAACTTCAAGAGAACTCCTCGAACCCTGGTTGTCCTGGGAGTGCTCTCATGAAAATGCTGGGGGTGCGACAGGACATGTGCAGACTTGTCGCTCTGTAGTGCGATCTTGTTTACATTACAAGCGGTGAGGATATGGTTCAGCCAGGCTGTCTATCATGCTTCAAATGACTGCACCTAGTTCACACTTATGGCCCGCGTTTTGCAACTAGTGCATACAGAATATCACCAATAAAAAGGCCGCCACCGTCTGGAAGACGAAGTAACGAGCGTTAGCTGTTTGGTTTATTAGATGAAGAAAGCGAAGAAGAACGCGCTGCTTGTGTCGAGAAACGGAATGTAATAACATTTGAAACGCGGTGGATTTACACCGTGCCCGGCTATGCGTGCATGCACGCCGTGTAGCGGGACGATCGCGGCCTAGCGCCATATATCAGAGAAATTATGATGCACGTCTACCCATTGTCGAGTTGCACCCCCCTCAAGATATGTCCCAAACGGAATTTGCCTCGTTTGGGGGGTCAAAATGGGCCTAAAATTCAGCTTGCGGTGCAATATGGTAACGCGTTGATTAGTATAATTGCATGTATACAATGTTTACCTATTATATAATTGTGGTTTTATTTCTATACCACAACCCATAGGGTTTCATTTGCCTCCCAATTCGGTATACAACTGCCCCCTGATGGGTGCAGTTGTCGGAGGATATATAGCGGAAGGAATGTGTACATGTATAGTGGTTCTGTAAGGGGACAGTTTTACTACCCGTTTTAGGATATTTTTGGTGAGGGGGGAAGAGATGAGAGGGCACAACTAACTTTATTGGCCGACATCTTGGATTCGACAAACCGAAACAATGCCGCCATTTTGTCCCTTGACGACATACTCGCATAGTTTCACCTCTATTCACCGTATTGGACCGTGACGTCATCATCGGCATGCGGCAGGTGGTTGTTTCTACATTGCTATTGTAGATGGCGCTACAAGTCTCAATGCGAGATGTGCTGCTTTCTAGTTGCAGCCACAGATGGCGCTTTGATGTCAGGGTGGTGAAGCTAGGTCAGGGTGTCTTAGAAGGCGCAGCTACAAAAAGAAATTTAACGAAGAAGATGACACATGTGCTGTGTGTGGTAAATCTGTAGAAACAATAGAACACCTCATCCTAAAATATCATGGTATCCATCCCGATGTCGATGCAGGCACAGTCACTCTTCCTGAGGCCTTAGGGTTTAGAGATAACAATAGTCATATAAATAAATCTGCGGTGGAAATTAGCAAAAAGCGATTGGAGGATTGGTGGCGCAAAAGCAGAGATGACATAAGTCTTAAAGTGTAGGAAGACGTATTTTAAAGAAAATGGCGAATTTTCTTAACAACTTACAGCAGAGTTAAACAAAAATAAAGGAAAAAACTGAGCATATTGGCAAGAACCACTGCCCTGTTTCAAAGGGGACGCTCCTACTTTCCATCCATCCATCCGGTAGGAGACTTCATGAAATCACGAAACGTGATGTGTAGTTGCTGCCACAGATGGCGCTGTGATCAAGGGTGGTAGCAGACGCCACGAAATCTTGAAACATGATGAGTAAGAGCTAACGCTCCTAAAACAGTTTCTATGTAGAAACAAATGAACTGCTCCTTGCAGACAGAAGAACCATATGCTTACATCTGCCTATGTCCTAAAGATTCGGTGGCTTCTAGAACACCTCTGTTACCTCATTGTTACAATCACCATTCCCGACGCTGTTTGACAGTAAACACTGAGCAATCGGACCACTCCTCTGGTTTGAGAAAAAAATGCACTCTCTAATACCCACTGCCACATTGGTACTGTTTGCCCTCCGTGTGCGACTTTATATTGTTGCGGGAAGGAATATATTTAGTTATTTACTCAAGTGAAGGGTACGGCTGCAAGCGGCACCGAGAACACAGCCCGAACTTTGTCTTCGTCTTCTTCCACTCAATCAATCGTTCATTGTCGTCGTCTACCCGCTGCAGGACCCCCCGGCTGACGAAACGCCGTTTTGGGCGTTAGGGTGGCGACGTATGAACGTCGTGATAGGGTTTAAGGCGGCATACGTGGGCGATGTCTGTGGTGGGGCCAGAGGACGATGGTGAGGACGCAAAGGTTGAAGTTTCATAGTTCACGTCGGTGACATGGCGGACCACACGGTAAGGGCCACGGTAGTGAGAAAGAAGCTTCTCGGAGAGACTTACGCTGCGAGACAGCGTCCAGAGAAGGACAAGTGATCCGGAGTGATATCCGGCTGCCCGGTGATGGCGGTCATAGGCGGATTTCTGGGAAGCTTTATTGAGAGGCATGGAGCCGACTACGGGCTATTTGGCGCATCATCGTTGCCTGGGCGATGGTGTCCTGAGCGTAAGCAGTGGTGGAGACTGAAGAAGACGGCATGAGTGTGTCCAAAGGCAAGGTGGAATGCTTACCAAACAGAAGGTATACTGTTGTGTCAAGCCGTAAAGAGTTATACGCAAACGTCACATAAGGCAAGGTTGCGTCCCAATCTCGATGGTCTGGCGAGACATACACTACTAACGTGTCGGTTAGCGTGCGGTTGAACCTTTCCGTAAGCCCGTTGGTTTGTGGATAGTAAGCTGTCGCGAGCTGGGTGCTGCGTGGCACACGAAGAATGTCATTAACTACTCTGTAAAGAAAACAACGACCGCGGTCGGTGAGCAGTTGACGAGGGCTGCCATGGTGAAGAATGACGTCTTGTAGAATAAAATCGGCGACATCGGTAGCGCAGCTAGTAGGCAAAGCACGCGTGATGGCGTACCGAGTTGTATAATCAGTTGCGGCAGCGATCCACTTGTTGCCGGAGAGGGACGTGGGAAAAGGACCAAAGAGGTCGAAACTCACACGATGAAAGGGTTCCGGAGGTACGGCGATGGTTGTAGAAGACTGGCACGCAAAGTGGAGGGCCTTTTCGACATTGACACAGGTCACAAGCGGCAACGTAACGCTTGACGGAACGATACAGGCCAGGCCAAAGAAGCGGTGGCGCACCCGAGCGTACGTGCGGGACATGCCAAGCTTGTGGCCGGATGTCGGCAGATCATGCAATTCTTCAAGGACAGAAGAGCGTAGACGTTGGGGTGTGACGAGCAGCAGTGGAGGACCATCGGAGCGTAGGTTGAGGCGATGCAAAATGGCATATTCTGGAGCACATAAAGTTTCAGAGAAGGAGATCGGTTTGCAGAGCGGAGGCCCTCAAAGATAGGTTGCCAAAATGAGTCGTGGCGCTGTTCGTTGGGAATATCAGTGAGATCAGAGATAGCTAAGAGGCAGGGCAGGGCCTCAGCGGCTTCTAGGTCAGGTGGCTCCACAGGGTATGGGGATAAACAGTCAGCATCCTGGTGATGACGCCCTGACTTGTACACGACGGAGTATGAATATTCTTGGAGGCGCAAAGCCCATGGAGCGACCAAGGCGATCGGTGGGATCTTTTAGTGAATACAGGCAACAGAGAGCGTGGTGATCAGTGACAACAGCGAATGAACGGCCAACCAGATAGCCCAGTGACAACACCAGATCCCAGGGATATCCGAATCATATGAGCTCGAGTATGCATGTATTTCATGGGATCCTCACACTAAGTCACCTTGAAAGAATACAAAGAAAGGCAGTTAGGCTTATATTTAATAAATTCGCACGGCTTCACTCTCCCTCTAAAATTATGGCAGACAATTGTATACCCACTCTTGAATCACGCCGAAAGCAGTTAAGACTTGAATTCATTTCCCTCCTTCTTAACAACAAACTTCAAATTAATCATCATCATCATCATCAGCCTTACTACACCCACTGCAGGGCAAAGGCCTCTCCCATGTCTCTCCAATTAACCCTATCCTTTGCCAGCCGCATCCACTCTTTGCCTGCAAACTTCTTAATCTCATCCGCCCACCTAACCTTCTGCCGCCCCCTGCTACGCTTACTTTCTCTTGGAACCCACTCCGTTACCCTTAAAGACCAGCGGTTATCTTGCCTTCGCATTACGTGCCCTGCCCAAGCCCATTTCTTTCTCTTGATTTCGACCAGGATGTCATTAACCCGTGTTTGTTCCCTCACCCACTCTGCCCGCTTCCGATCTCTTAACGTTACACCTATCATTTTTCTTTCCATGGCTCGCTGCGTTGTCCTTAACTAAAGCTGAACTCTTTTCGTTAGCCTCCACGTTTCTGCCCCGTAGGTGAGTACCGGTAAGATTATGCTGTTGTACACTTTCCTCTTGAGGGAAATTGGTAAACTGCCACTCATGATCTGCGAGAATTTGCCATATGCGCTCCACCCCATTCTTATCCTTCTAGTTATCTCCCTCTCATGATCCGGATCAGCTGTCACTACCTGCCCTAAGTAGACGTATTCCGGCACAATTTCTAGGCTCTCGCTGCCAATTGTGAACTGTTGTTCCCTTGCTAGGCTGTTGAACATTACCTTGGTTTTCTGCATGTTAATTTTTAGACCCATCGATCTGCTCTGCCTGTCTAACTCGTTGATCATTATTTGCAGTTCTCCTCCTGAGTGACTCAGCAAGGCAATGTCATCAGCAAATCGCAGATTATTTAGGTATTCTCCATTTATTCTTATTCCCAACTGTTCCCAATTCAGGCCTCGAAAAACCTCCTGCAAACATGCGGTGAACAGCATTGGCGAGATCGTGTCTCCTTGCCTGACGCCCTTTCTTATTGGAATTTTATTGCTGACTTTATGGTGGACTATAGTAGCTGTGCAGTTGCTATATATATCTTCCAGTATTTTGACATAAGGCTCTTCTACCCCCTGATTACGCAATGCCTGTATGACTGCTGAGGTTTCCACTGAGTCTAATGCTTTCTCGTAATCAATGAAAGCTATATAGAGAGGTTGGTTATATTCTGCGCATTTCTCTATTACCTGATTGATAGTGTGAATATGATCTATTGTGGAATATCCTTTACGAAAGCCTGCCTGATCTTTTGGTTGATTAAAGTCTAACGTTGCCCTGACTCTATTAGCGATTACCTTAGTAAATACTTTGTAGGCAACGGATAGTAAGCTGATCGGCCTGTAATTTTTCAAGTCCTTGGCGTCTCCCTTCTTATGAATTAAGATAATGTTTGCATTCTTCCAAGCTTCTGGTACAGTCGAGGTTATAAGGCATTGCGTATACAGGGTGGCTAGTTTTTCTAGCACGATGTCCCCTCCATCCTTCAACAGATCTGCTGTTACCTGATCCTCCCCAGCTGCTTTTCCCCTTTTCATTGCTTCTAAGGCTTTCTTTACTTCATCTTTCGTTACTGGCGGGATGACGCATTGCTGTGCACTGCTGTCTTTCTCATTAGCGCTTTGATTACATTGGCTACTGTACAGGTCTGTGTAGAACTCTTCGGCTACGTTAACTATCTTATCCATATTGCTAATGACATTGCCCTGCTTGTCTCTTAATGCATACATCTGGTTTTTACCTATGCCTAGTTTCCTCTTCACTGTTTTTAGGCTACCCCCGTTCTTTATAGCATGCTCGATTCTCTCCATATTAAACTTCCTTATGTCGGCTACCTTGCGCTTATTTATTAGCTTTGATAGCTCCGTTAGCTCTATTCTATCGGTAGTGTTAGATGCCTTCATGTTTTGGCGCTTCTTAATCAGATCTTTCGTCACCTGAGATAGCTTCCCGGTATCTTTTCGAACTGTCCTACCGCCTACTTCTACTGCGCACTCCGTAATTATTGATGTCAGGTTATCGTGCATTGAATGAACATCAAGATCATCTTCCTCAGTTAAAGCCGAATATCTGTTTTGCAGCGCTATCCTAAACTCCTGTGCTTTCCCTCTTACGGCTAACTCGTTAATGGTCTTCTTCTTCGCTAGCTTCTTCCGTTCCCTCTTCAAGTCTAAGCTAATTATAGACCTTACCATTCTATGGTCGCTGCAACGCACCCTTCCGAAGACGGCCACATCCTGAATGATGCCAGGTTTAGCGCATAGTATGAAGTCGATTTCATTTTTAATCTCACCATTGGGGCTCTTCCAGGTCCACTTCCTGTTTTCTCGTTTGCGGAAGAAGGTATTCATGATCCGTAAATTATTTCTATCCGCGAATTCGACTAATAACTCTCCCCTGCTATTTCTAGAGCCTATCCCATAGTCACCTACCGCGTGGTCGTCAGCCTGCTTCTTGCCCACCTTCGCATTGAAGTCGCCCATCAGTACAGTGTACTGCGATTTTACTTTATTCATTGCTGATTCTACGTCCTCATAGAAGCTTTCAACGGTCTGGTCATCATGGCTGGATGTGGGTGCGTAGGCCTGCACCACTTTCAGCTTGTACCTCCTATTCAGCCTAATTACTATAGCTGCTACCCTCTCGTTAATACTGTAGAACTCCTCTACGTTGCCGGCTATATCCTTATTAATGAGGAATCCCACACCTAGTTCTCGTCTATCCTCTAACCCGCGATAGCACAGTATGTGTCCGTCCTTTAGTACTGTATACGCCTCACCTGTCCTCCTAACTTCGCTAAGCCCTATCACATCCCATTTAATTCCCTCTATTTCCTCAAACAGCACTGCTAGGCTAGCCTCACTAGCTAAAGTTCTAGCGTTAAACGTTGCCAGGTTCAGATTCCAATGGCGGCCTGTCTGGAGCCAGAGATTCTTAGCACCCTCCGCTGCGTCACAGGTCTGACCGCCGCCGTGGTCAGTTGCTCTGCAGCCGCTGGGGACTGAGGGCCGAGGGTTAATTGGTTTGATCATAGAAGGTTGTGGCCAAGTACTACACCAGGGTGGCCAAATCCTGCTCTGGTGAGGGAGTGCGTTGTCGGTTTTGGTCACCGAGATCAGGCCGCACTCCAGGCCTGGTAATGCAATTCCATCGACACGCGGACTTTTTTTTTTTTAAACCCCGGTGGAGAATTGCGCGGCACCAGGATTTGAACCCCGGTCCTCTTGCACGCGAGGCGGATGTTCTACCTCTACGCCATCGCTGCAGCCGTCGCCGTAGCTCAGTTGGTAAGAACACCGGACGCGATATTTGGAGGTCGTGGGTTCGAATCCCACCGGCGGCAAGGTTATTTTTCTGCTTCTTTATAAGTAATATTCTTTAAACCAATTGATTGGCATTAGAATTTAAAAAAAAAAGAAAACATTCAAATTAATAAATCACCTTATTTAACGCCTGCATTAACGCGCCTCACAAGACATCATCATCCTGACTCACTCACACCCTATTATGCTCGAACTGATACGTTTAAATTTTCCTTTCTTCCTCGGACAGTATCGAACTGGAACCATGGTTCGCTGACTGCAGTGTGACTAAAAATTGTATAAATGTTTACTTGTTTGTTCCTGTTTTGTTCATTATTATCTGTATATATACTAATGCCCCTCTGCTTGGACCCAAGGGTCTGCAGTATGTAATAAATATCCGCATATCCAAACTCATTTGCGTACTTCCGCAGATGCCCATGGGAAGTCCATCTTTTAGATGTCCTGACACGTTATCCCCTGGATATCCCGTTCGGGTTATAATGTGGGCGCTTACTTGATATGCATTCTTACTGTAATTTTGTGCAAAGCTTTGTAAGAGCAGCTCTCGTAGTAGCGTTCTTTATCTCGATATATGTTCACTTTTCATATCAGGCGCCTTTTACAGGGATGCATGTCTCTCAAATAACCTTCATAAATATTTTCGCCTCGCCAGATATATAATAAAAACTGCGGCCTTGACGGGAATGTTCGAGTCGTTTCTTCACTTTTCGATCAATGTGGCATTTAAACACGACCTCATGTTCAGCAGGTTTGCAACGCATTCTATTTATAGATTCTTCCTCGAACTTTCAAGTTTGCCGTGCTCAAATGACGGCAGTGGATAATAAATAAAAATAAAAACCAAATTTAAAAATATTTAGACAAATTTAGAAACAAATGCGTTTTATCATTTATGCCTACGTTGAAACAAATAATAAATGATGCATATATGAAGCCTTTGACGCGCTGCGGTCCTGCCGTGTACTGTTTTGTTCCTTTCGGCAGCGGGGGCCGTTGGCGCGGGCAGCGTGTGTTTTGACGCGTTTGGCTAGAAATGGGCAAGACGGCTCACTTCAGTGAGCGGCTCAGAACGGTTCCGCTCACTGAAATGAACCGGCTCATTTGAGCGGCTCACCGGCTCACTTAAATCTGTAAGGGTGACCGGGTCGCTCAGGAGCGAGTGAGCCGTGGTTCTTTCCTTTCCACTCCCACTCTCCCCAAGTGCGGCGCAGCAACCTTTTTTTCTCTTTTCCTTCCGCATGCTGCCGGCTCACCCGTCTGGACCGGCTCCTTCAAGCACGTCTCTAGCTCTTTTTTTCTCTCCTTTGCTACCGCCTTATTGTCTGGCCTGGCTCCCTCGCTCACTCTAACGCCCTCTCCCCCGCGACGCGGCGTGTGGCGAGCACTTCCCCTCTTTTCTCTCCCACTTCCCCGGACAGCGCATGTACCATTCCCTCATGTTTTTTGAACCGCTCTTTCGGAAGAACGAATGGTTCTGTAAAAGTGAGCAGCGGTTCTTTTGCAGAGCCGGTTCTCTCGTTCAGTGAGCCGGGCCGACCCGTTCAGTGAGAGCCGTTCTTTTGGAGAGCCGGTTCTCTCGTTCAATGAGCCGTGCCCAATGGTTCAGTCAGAGCCAGGTCTTCGGGCAAGTGCGTACTGCTGGGCGAGTTGGCTGAGAGCCGGTTCTTTTGGAGAGCCGGTTCTTTCGTTCAGTGAGCCGTGTCGAACCGTTAAGTCAGAGCCGGGTCTTCTGGAAAAGTGCGACTGCTGGGCGAGTTGGCTGAGAGCCGGTTCTCGTTCAGTGAGCCGTGCGCGACCCGTTCATTGAGAGCCATTCTTTTGGAGAGCCGGTTCCCTCGTTCAGTGAGCCGTGCCTACCTCTAAATACCTCAACCGAAAAACTCCTCCAGCTAGGCCTACACAACACGATACGTGAGCTTATCGAGGCCCACCTACAGACACAATACATACGTCTCGCGAGAACCGCCACCGGCAGACACATATCCTACACACCCTCGGCATCAGGATACCAGCCACGGATCCCACACAGCTCCCGGTCCCCCACCACATTCACCACGAACTACTTATTAAACCTCTCCCTAAAAACATGCGCCCCACCTACCATGAACCCCGCCACAGAGCTCGCGCACGTATGGGCGCTCCCCAAACACTATGGCATGGAACCGTATGCCGTGTGGGTGGATACCGCATGCACAGGCGAAGACGCGGTTGTAGCCATCACGAACCCCTCCCTACAACCGATTGCCACCCTTTACATATCCCCACTGCCACTTCGGAGGAGGATGAAGAGGCCGCGATTGCCCTAGCCATTACGCGCACGGAGGCCCGGTATATACTATCGGACTCTAAAACTGCCATACTAAATTTCGCCCACGGGAGAGTTCACGTCCCTGCATTTCGCATATTGAACTCCCTCGCCGCACACCCGCCCCGCCACAAGGAGCTCATATGGGTGCCTGTCCACTCCGGGAATCCCGGAAACGAGGCTGCTAGCGCTTTAGCCCGAGGTTCTCTCAACCGGGCACCGGCGGCCTCCGATCTGGGGTTCTCACGGGAGCGCATGCATTCCTTCAGTGAAATGAGGCAGGCCTGCAAAGCCGAGCGTCGGCTGTACTCCCCACCCCATCCTTCCCTCGACAATTATCATCAGACACTTTGGAGGCTGCTCCAAACACGCACCTTACCCTCCCCTTATATACGCTCGCGCTATCACCAAGTCCACACAAACCCGGGCCTGGAGCGCCTTACCACTTGGTAGACCCCACTGCGCTCTGAGGACCCTGCCAAGCAAGCCATTGCCACAGACCGGGCTGCCAGCGTCATGAGCCTCCGGGACATGAACGTTTGAGTGCAGTGGGGCCGTGCGGGGGCCCAGGGACCTACGCGTCATAAACTCCCCTGTGTGCAATAAAGTTTCCACCACCACCGACCCGTCCAGTCAGAGCCTAACAGATGGCGCGCAAATCGCACCCGGCAGAAGAACCGGTTCAGACGAAACGGTTCGGCACGGCTCACTGAACGGGCTCTCCAAAGGAGCCGCCGCTCACTTTTACTGAGCCACGGCTCTCTCGCTCTTTTAAAAGAGCGGCTCAAAAGATACGGCTCGCTCCTGAGCGACCCATCTCTACGTTTGGCATTTGGCACGCTTGTCTGTGCGCGCCGTGCGGTCTGCACCGACAGCAACACGCGTTGGAGCGACCGGCGCTGGCGTGGCCATGAGCACGAAGTCCAAAGGTAAGTCATTTTTCACATCTTGTTTCACATCTTGTTTCACACCTAGCACAGGTCCTCGGATGCGCTACAAAGGTCAAGATGTGCCACTGGGGGCTTGTCGGCAACGTAATGTGCTTCGTGTATTCATCGTTTTTGTCTGCAAACCTAGCACAGGTCCTCGGATGCGCTACAAAGGTGAAGATGTGCCACTGGGGGCTTGTCGGCAACGTTATGTGCTTCTGGTATTCATCGTTCTTGTCCGCAAACCTAGCACAGGTCCTCAATTGCGCTACAAAGGTGAAGATGTGCCACTGGGGGCTTGTCGGCAACGTAATGTGCTCCGTGTATTCATCGTTCTTGTCCGCAAACCTAGCACAGGCCCTCGGATGCGCTACAAAGGTTAAGATGTGCCACTGGTGGCTTGTCGGCAACGTAATGTGCTCTGTGTATTCCTCGCTCTTGTCCGCAACCCTAGCACAGGGCTTCAGATGCGCTACAAAGGTGAAGATGTGCCACTAAGGGCTTGTCGGCAACGTAATGTGCTCCGTGTATTCCTCGTTCTTTTCAGTCAACCCCAGCACAGGCCCTCGGATGCGCTACAAAGGTCAATATGTGCGACTGGGGGCTTGTCGGCAACGTAATGTGCTCCGTGCATTCAATGTTCTTGTCCGCCACCCTAGCACAGGCCCTCGGATGCGCTACAAAGGTGAAGATGTGCCACTGGGGGCTTCTCGGCAACGTAATGTGCTCCGTGTATTCCTCGCTCTTGTCCGCAACCCTAGCACAGGTCCTCAGATGCGCTGCAAAGGTGAAGATGTGCCACTGGGGGCTTGTCGGCAACGTAATGTGCTCCGTGTATTCCTCGTTCTTGTCCGAAACCCTAGCACAGGCCCTCGGATGCGCTACAAATGTGAAGATCTGCCACTGGGGGCTTGTCGGCAACGTAATGTGCTCCGTGTATTCCTCGTTCTTGTCCGCAACCCTAGCACAGGCCCTCGAATGCGCTACAAATGTGAAATCTGCCAATGAGGGCTTGTCGGCAACGTAATGTGCTCCGTGTATTCCTCGTTCTTGTCCGCAACCCTAGCACAGGCCCTCGGATGCGCTACAAAGGTGAAGAACTGCCACTGGGGGCATGTAGGCAATGTAATGTGTTCCGTGTATTCCTCGTTCTTGTCCGCAACCCTAGCGCAGGCCCTCGGATGCGCTACAAAGGTGAAGATGTGCCACTGGGGGCTTGTCGCCAACGTAATGTGCTTCGTGTATTCATTGTTCTTGTCCGCAAACCTAGCAGAGGTCCTCTGATGCGCTACAAAGGTGAAGATCTGCCAATGCGGGCTTGTCGGCAACGTAATGTACTCCGTGTATTCCTCGCTCTTGTCCGCAACCCTAGCACAGGCCCTCGGATGCGCTATAAGGGTGAAGATCTGCCAATGCGGGCTTGTCGGCAACGTAATGTGCTCCGTGTATTCCTCGCTCTTGTCCGCCACCCTAGCACAGTCTCTCGGACGCGCTACAAAGGTGAAGATGTGCCACTGGGGGCTTGTCGGCAACGTAATGTGCTCTGTGTATTCCTCGCTCTTGTCCGCAACCCTAGCAGAGGCCCTCAGATGCGCTACAAAGGTGAAGATGAGCCACTGGGGGCTTGTCGGCAACGTAATGTGCTCCGTGTATTCCTCGTTCTTGTCAGGCAACCCCAGCACAGCCCCTCGGATGCGCTACAAAGGTGAATATCTGCCAATGTGGGCTTGTCAACAACGTAATGTGCTCCGTGTATTCCTGGCTCTTTTCCGCAACCCTGGAACAGGCTCTGAGATGCGCTACAAAGGAGAATATGTGCCACTGGGGGCTTCCGCAACGTAATGTGCTCCGTGTATTCCATTTTCTTGTCCGCCACCCTAGCACAGGCCCTCGGATGCGCTACAAAGGTGAAGATGTGCCACTGGGGGCTTGTCGGCAACGTAATGTGCTCCGTGTATTCCTCGCTCTTGTGCGCAACCCTAGCACAGGCCCTCATATGCGCTACAAAGGTGAAGATGTGCCACTGGGGTCTTGTCGTCAACATAATGTGCTCCGTGTATTCCTCGTTCTTGTCAGGCAACCCCAGCACAGGCCCTCGGATGCGCTACAAATTTGAATATCTGCCAATGCGGGCTTGTCGGCAACGTAATTTGATCCGTGTATTCCTCGTTCTTGTCCGCAACCCTAGCACAGGCCCTCGGATGCGCTCCAAAGGTGAACATGTGCCAATGGGGGCTTGTCGGCAACGTATTGTGCTCCGTGTATTCCTCGCTCTTGCCCGCAACCCTAGCACAGGCCCTCCTACAAAGGTGAAGATCTGCCAATGCGGGCTTGTCGGCAACGTAATGTGCTTCGTGTATGTATCGTTCTTGTCCGCAAATCTAGCACAGGTCCTCGGATGCGCTACAAAGGTGAAGGTGTGCTAATGCGGGCTTGTCGGCAACGTAATGTGCTCCATGTATTCCTTGTTCTTGTCCGCAACCTTAGCACAGGCCCTCGGATGCGCTACAAGGGTGAAGATCTGCCAATGCGGGCTTGTCGGCAACGTAATGTGCCCCGTGTATTCCTCGCTCTTGTCCGCCACCCTAGCACAGGCCCTCGGATGCGCTACAAAGGTGAAGATGTGCCACTGGGGGCTTGTCGGCAACGTAATGTGCTTCGTGCATTCATCGTTCTTGTCCGCAAACCTAGCACAGGTCCTCGGATGCGCTACAAAGGTCAAGATGTGCCACTGGGGGCTTGTCGGCAACGTAATGTGCTTCGTGTATTCATTGTTTTTGTCTGCAAACCTAGCACAGGTCCTCGGATGCGCTACAAAGGTGAAGATGTGCCACTGGGGGCTTGTCGGCAACGTAATGTGCTTCTGGTATTCATCGTTCTTGTCCGCAAACCTAGCACAGGTCCTCAATTGCGCTGCAAAGGTGAAGATGTGCCACTGGGGGCTTGTCGGCAACGTAATGTGCTCCGTGTATTCATCGTTCTTGTCCGCAAACCTAGCACAGGCCCTCGGATGCGCTACAAAGGTTAAGATGTGCCACTGGTGGCTTGTCGGCAACGTAATGTGCTCTGTGTATTCCTCGCCCTTGTCCGCAACCCTAGCACAGGGCCTCAGATGCGCTACAAGGGTGAAGATCTGCCAATGCGGGCTTGTCGGCAACGTAATGTGCCCCGTGTATTCCTCGCTCTCGTCCGCCACCCTAGCACAGGCCCTCGGATGCGCTACAAAGGTGAAGATGTGCCACTGGGGGCTTGTCGGCAACGTAATGTGCTCCGTGTATTCCTCGTTCTTGTCAGGCAACCCCAGCACATGCCCTCGGATGCGCTACAAAGGTGAATATCTGCCAATGTGGGCTTGTCGGCAACGTAATGTGCTCCGTGTATTCCTGGCTCTTTTCCGCAACCAAGGAACAGGCCCTGAGATGCGCTACAAAGGTGAATATGTGCCACTGGGGGATTGTCGGCAACGTAATGTGCTCCGTGTATTCCTTGTTCTTGTCCGCAACCCTAGCACAGGCCTTCGGATGCGCTACAAGAGTGAATATGTACCACTGGGGGCTTGTCGGCAACGTAATGTGCTCCGTGTCTTCCTCGCTCTTGTCCGCAACCCTAGCACAGGCCCTCCTACAAAGGTGAATATCTGCCAATGTGGGCTTGTCGGCAACGTAATGTGCTCCGTGTATTCCTGGCTCTTTTCCGCAACCCTGGCACAGGCCCTGAGACGCGCTACAAAGGTGAATATGTGCCACTGGGGGCTTGTCGGCAACGTAATGTGCTCCGTGTATTCCTTGTTCTTTTCCGCAACCCTAGCACAGGCCCTCGGATGGGCTACAAGGGTGAAGACCTGACAATGTGGGCTTGTCGGCAACGTAATGTGCTCCGTGTATTCCTCGCTCTTGTCCGCAACCCTAGCACAGGCCCTCCTACAAATGTGAAGATCTGCCAATGCGGGCTTGTCGGCAGCGTAATGTGCTCCGTGTATTCCTCGCTCTTGTCCGTAACTCTAGCACAGGCCCTTGGATGCGCTAGAAATGTGAAGATATGCCACTGCGGGCTTGTCGGCAACGTAATTTGCTCCGTGTATTCTTCGTTCTTGTCGGCAAACCTAGCACAGGCCCTTGGATGCGCTACAAATGTTAAGATCTGCCACTGGGGGCTTGTCGGCAACGTAATGTGCTCCGTGTATTTCTCGCTCTTGTCCGCAACCCTAGCACAGGCCCTTGGATGCGCTAGAAATGGGAAGATATGCCACTGCGGGCTTGTCGGCAACGTAATGTGCTCCGTGTATTCTTCGTTCTTGTCGGAAAACCTAGCACAGGCCCTCGGATGCGCTAGAACGGAGAAGATCTGCCATTGCGGGCTTGTCAGCAACGTAATGTGCTCCGTGTATTCCTCGCTCTTGTCCGCAACCCTAGCACAGGCCTTCGGATGCGCTACAAAGGTGAAGATCTGCCACTGGGGGCTTGTCGGCAACGTAATGTGCTCCGTGTATTCCTCGTTCTTGTCCGCAACCCTAGCACAGGCCCTTGGATGCGCTACAAATGTTAAGATCTGCCACTGGGGGCTTGTCGGCAACGTAATGTGCTCCGTGTATTCCTCGTTGTTGTCAACAACCCTAGCACAGGCCCTCGGATGCGCTAGAGAGGTGAAGATCTGCCAATGCGGGCTTGTCGGCAACGTAATGTGCTCCGTGTATTCCTGGCTCTTTTCCGCAACCCAGGAACAGGCCCTGAGATGCGCTACAAAGGTGAAGATCTGCCACTGGGGGCTTGTCGGCAACGTAATGTGCTCCGTGTATTCCTCGTTCTTGTCCACAACCCTAGCACAGGCCCTGGGATACGCTACAAATGTAAAGATCTGCCAATGCGGGCTTGTCGGCAACGTAATGTGCTGCGTGTATTCCTCGTTCTTGTCCGCAAACCTAGCACAGGTCCTCGGATGCGCTACAAAGGTCACGATGTGCCACTGGGGGCTTGTCGGCAACGTAACGTGCTTCGTGTATTCATCGTTCTTGTCCGGAAACCTAGCACAGGTCCTCGGATGCGGTACAGGGGTGAAGATGTGCCACTGGGGGCTTGTCGGCAACGTAATGTGCCTCGTGTATTCATCGTTCTTGTCCGCAAACCTAGCACAGGTTCTCGGATGCGCTACAAAGGTGAAGATGTGCCACTGGGGGCTTGTCGGCAACGTAATGTGCTTCGTGTAATCATCTTTCTTGTCCGCAAACCTAGCACAGGTCCTCGGATGCGCTACAAAGGTGAAGATGTGCCACTGGGGGCTTGTCGGCAACGTAATGTGCTTCGTGCATTCATCGTTCTTGTCCGCAAACCTAGCACAGGTCCTCGGATGCGCTACAAAGGTCAAGATGTGCCACTGGGGGCTTGTCGGCAACGTAATGTGCTTCGTGTATTCATCGTTTTTGTCTGCAAACCTAGCACAGGTCCTCGGATGCGCTACAAAGGTGAAGATGTGCCACTGGGGGCTTGTCGGCAACGTAATGTGCTTCTGGTATTCATCGTTCTTGTCCGCAAACCTAGCACAGGTCCTCAATTGCGCTACAAAGGTGAAGATGTGCCACTGGGGGCTTGTCGGCAACGTAATGTGCTCCGTGTATTCATCGTTCTTGTCCGCAAACCTAGCACAGGCCCTCGGATGCGCTACAAAGGTTAAGATGTGCCACTGGTGGCTTGTCGGCAACGTAATGTGCTCTGTGTATTCCTCGCTCTTGTCCGCAACCCTAGCACAGGGCTTCAGATGCGCTACAAAGGTGAAGATGTGCCACTAACGGCTTGTCGGCAACGTAATGTGCTCCGTGTATTCCTCGTTCTTTTCAGTCAACCCCAGCACAGGCCCTCGGATGCGCTACAAAGGTCAATATGTGCGACTGGGGGCTTGTCGGCAACGTAATGTGCTCCGTGTATTCAATGTTCTTGTCCGCCACCCTAGCACAGGCCCTCGGATGCGCTACAAAGGTGAAGATGTGCCACTGGGGGCTTGTCGGCAACGTTATGTGCTCCGTGTATTCCTCGTTCTTGTCCGCAACCCTAGCACAGGCCCTTGGATGCGCTACAAATGTGAAGATGTGCCACTGGGGGCTTGTCGGCAACGTAATGTGCTTCGTGCATTCATCGTTCTTGTCCGCAAACCTAGCACAGGTCCTCGGATGCGCTACAAAGGTCAAGATGTGCCACTGGGGGCTTGTCGGCAACGTAATGTGCTTCGTGTATTCATCGTTTTTGTCTGCAAACCTAGCACAGGTCCTCGGATGCGCTACAAAGGTGAAGATGTGCCACTGGGGGCTTGTCGGCAACGTTATGTGCTTCTGGTATTCATCGTTCTTGTCCGCAAACCTAGCACAGGTCCTCAATTGCGCTACAAAGGTGAAGATGTGCCACTGGGGGCTTGTCGGCAACGTAATGTGCTCCGTGTATTCATCGTTCTTGTCCGCAAACCTAGCACAGGCCCTCGGATGCGCTACAAAGGTTAAGATGTGCCACTGGTGGCTTGTCGGCAACGTAATGTGCTCTGTGTATTCCTCGCTCTTGTCCGCAACCCTAGCACAGGGCTTCAGATGCGCTACAAAGGTGAAGATGTGCCACTAAGGGCTTGTCGGCAACGTAATGTGCTCCGTGTATTCCTCGTTCTTTTCAGTCAACCCCAGCACAGGCCCTCGGATGCGCTACAAAGGTCAATATGTGCGACTGGGGGCTTGTCGGCAACGTAATGTGCTCCGTGTATTCAATGTTCTTGTCCGCCACCCTAGCACAGGCCCTCGGATGCGCTACAAAGGTGAAGATGTGCCACTGGGGGCTTCTCGGCAACGTAATGTGCTCCGTGTATTCCTCGCTCTTGTCCGCAACCCTAGCACAGGTCCTCAGATGCGCTGCAAAGGTGAAGATGTGCCACTGGGGGCTTGTCGGCAACGTAATGTGCTCCGTGTATTCCTCGTTCTTGTCCGAAACCCTAGCACAGGCCCTCGGATGCGCTACAAATGTGAAGATCTGCCACTGGGGGCTTGTCCGCAACGTAATGTGCTCCGTGTATTCCTCGTTCTTGTCCGCAACCCTAGCACAGGCCCTCGAATGCGCTACAAATGTGAAATCTGCCAATGAGGGCTTGTCGGCAACGTAATGTGCTCCGTGTATTCCTCGTTCTTGTCCGCAACCCTAGCACAGGCCCTCGGATGCGCTACAAAGGTGAAGAACTGCCACTGGGGGCTTGTAGGCAATGTAATGTGTTCCGTGTATTCCTCGTTCTTGTCCGCAACCCTAGCGCAGGCCCTCGGATGCGCTACAAAGGTGAAGATGTGCCACTGGGGGCTTGTCGCCAACGTAATGTGCTTCGTGTATTCATTGTTCTTGTCCGCAAACCTAGCAGAGGTCCTCTGATGCGCTACAAAGGTGAAGATCTGCCAATGCGGGCTTGTCGGCAACGTAATGTACTCCGTGTATTCCTCGCTCTTGTCCGCAACCCTAGCACAGGCCCTCGGATGCGCTATAAGGGTGAAGATCTGCCAATGCGGGCTTGTCGGCAACGTAATGTGCTCCGTGTATTCCTCGCTCTTGTCCGCCACCCTAGCACAGTCTCTCGGACGCGCTACAAAGGTGAAGATGTGCCACTGGGGGCTTGTCGGCAACGTAATGTGCTCTGTGTATTCCTCGCTCTTGTCCGAAACCCTAGCAGAGGCCCTCAGATGCGCTACAAAGGTGAAGATGAGCCACTGGGGGCTTGTCGGCAACGTAATGTACTCCGTGTATTCCTCGTTCTTGTCAGGCAACCCCAGCACAGGCCCTCGGATGCGCTACAAATTTGAATATCTGCCAATGCGGGCTTGTCGGCAACGTAATTTGATCCGTGTATTCCTCGTTCTTGTCCGCAACCCTAGCACAGGCCCTCGGATGCGCTCCAAAGGTGAACATGTGCCAATGGGGGCTTGTCGGCAACGTATTGTGCTCCGTGTATTCCTCGCTCTTGCCCGCAACCCTAGCACAGGCCCTCCTACAAAGGTGAAGATCTGCCAATGCGGGCTTGTCGGCAACGTAATGTGCTTCGTGTATGTATCGTTCTTGTCCGCAAATCTAGCACAGGTCCTCGGATGCGCTACAAAGGTGAAGGTGTGCTAATGCGGGCTTGTCGGCAACGTAATGTGCTCCATGTATTCCTTGTTCTTGTCCGCAACCTTAGCACAGGCCCTCGGATGCGCTACAAGGGTGAAGATCTGCCAATGCGGGCTTGTCGGCAACGTAATGTGCCCCGTGTATTCCTCGCTCTTGTCCGCCACCCTAGCACAGGCCCTCGGATGCGCTACAAAGGTGAAGATGTGCCACTGGGGGCTTGTCGGCAACGTAATGTGCTTCGTGCATTCATCGTTCTTGTCCGCAAACCTAGCACAGGTCCTCGGATGCGCTACAAAGGTCAAGATGTGCCACTGGGGGCTTGTCGGCAACGTAATGTGCTTCGTGTATTCATTGTTTTTGTCTGCAAACCTAGCACAGGTCCTCGGATGCGCTACAAAGGTGAAGATGTGCCACTGGGGGCTTGTCGGCAACGTAATGTGCTTCTGGTATTCATCGTTCTTGTCCGCAAACCTAGCACAGGTCCTCAATTGCGCTGCAAAGGTGAAGATGTGCCACTGGGGGCTTGTCGGCAACGTAATGTGCTCCGTGTATTCATCGTTCTTGTCCGCAAACCTAGCACAGGCCCTCGGATGCGCTACAAAGGTTAAGATGTGCCACTGGTGGCTTGTCGGCAACGTAATGTGCTCTGTGTATTCCTCGCCCTTGTCCGCAACCCTAGCACAGGGCCTCAGATGCGCTACAAGGGTGAAGATCTGCCAATGCGGGCTTGTCGGCAACGTAATGTGCCCCGTGTATTCCTCGCTCTCGTCCGCCACCCTAGCACAGGCCCTCGGATGCGCTACAAAGGTGAAGATGTGCCACTGGGGGCTTGTCGGCAACGTAATGTGCTCCGTGTATTCCTCGTTCTTGTCAGGCAACCCCAGCACATGCCCTCGGATGCGCTACAAAGGTGAATATCTGCCAATGTGGGCTTGTCGGCAACGTAATGTGCTCCGTGTATTCCTGGCTCTTTTCCGCAACCAAGGAACAGGCCCTGAGATGCGCTACAAAGGTGAATATGTGCCACTGGGGGATTGTCGGCAACGTAATGTGCTCCGTGTATTCCTTGTTCTTGTCCGCAACCCTAGCACAGGCCTTCGGATGCGCTACAAGAGTGAATATGTACCACTGGGGGCTTGTCGGCAACGTAATGTGCTCCGTGTCTTCCTCGCTCTTGTCCGCAACCCTAGCACAGGCCCTCCTACAAAGGTGAATATCTGCCAATGTGGGCTTGTCGGCAACGTAATGTGCTCCGTGTATTCCTGGCTCTTTTCCGCAACCCTGGCACAGGCCCTGAGACGCGCTACAAAGGTGAATATGTGCCACTGGGGGCTTGTCGGCAACGTAATGTGCTCCGTGTATTCCTTGTTCTTTTCCGCAACCCTAGCACAGGCCCTCGGATGGGCTACAAGGGTGAAGACCTGACAATGTGGGCTTGTCGGCAACGTAATGTGCTCCGTGTATTCCTCGCTCTTGTCCGCAACCCTAGCACAGGCCCTCCTACAAATGTGAAGATCTGCCAATGCGGGCTTGTCGGCAGCGTAATGTGCTCCGTGTATTCCTCGCTCTTGTCCGTAACTCTAGCACAGGCCCTTGGATGCGCTAGAAATGTGAAGATATGCCACTGCGGGCTTGTCGGCAACGTAATGTGCTCCGTGTATTCTTCGTTCTTGTCGGCAAACCTAGCACAGGCCCTTGGATGCGCTACAAATGTTAAGATCTGCCACTGGGGGCTTGTCGGCAACGTAATGTGCTCCGTGTATTTCTCGCTCTTGTCCGCAACCCTAGCACAGGCCCTCCTACAAAGGTGAAGATCTGCCAATGCGGGCTTGTCGGCAGCGTAATGTGCTCCGTGTATTCCTCGCTCTTGTCCGTAACTCTAGCACAGGCCCTTGGATGCGCTAGAAATGGGAAGATATGCCACTGCGGGCTTGTCGGCAACGTAATGTGCTCCGTGTATTCTTCGTTCTTGTCGGAAAACCTAGCACAGGCCCTCGGATGCGCTAGAACGGAGAAGATCTGCCATTGCGGGCTTGTCAGCAACGTAATGTGCTCCGTGTATTCCTCGCTCTTGTCCGCAACCCTAGCACAGGCCTTCGGATGCGCTACAAAGGTGAAGATCTGCCACTGGGGGCTTGTCGGCAACGTAATGTGCTCCGTGTATTCCTCGTTCTTGTCCGCAACCCTAGCACAGGCCCTTGGATGCGCTACAAATGTTAAGATCTGCCACTGGGGGCTTGTCGGCAACGTAATGTGCTCCGTGTATTCCTCGTTGTTGTCAACAACCCTAGCACAGGCCCTCGGATGCGCTAGAGAGGTGAAGATCTGCCAATGCGGGCTTGTCGGCAACGTAATGTGCTCCGTGTATTCCTGGCTCTTTTCCGCAACCCAGGAACAGGCCCTGAGATGCGCTACAAAGGTGAAGATCTGCCACTGGGGGCTTGTCGGCAACGTAATGTGCTCCGTGTATTCCTCGTTCTTGTCCACAACCCTAGCACAGGCCCTGGGATACGCTACAAATGTAAAGATCTGCCAATGCGGGCTTGTCGGCAACGTAATGTGCTGCGTGTATTCCTCGTTCTTGTCCGCAAACCTAGCACAGGTCCTCGGATGCGCTACAAAGGTCACGATGTGCCACTGGGGGCTTGTCGGCAACGTAACGTGCTTCGTGTATTCATCGTTCTTGTCCGGAAACCTAGCACAGGTCCTCGGATGCGGTACAGGGGTGAAGATGTGCCACTGGGGGCTTGTCGGCAACGTAATGTGCCTCGTGTATTCATCGTTCTTGTCCGCAAACCTAGCACAGGTTCTCGGATGCGCTACAAAGGTGAAGATGTGCCACTGGGGGCTTGTCGGCAACGTAATGTGCTTCGTGTAATCATCGTTCTTGTCCGCAAACCTAGCACAGGTCCTCGGATGCGCTACAAAGGTGAAGATGTGCCACTGGGGGCTCGTCGGCAACGTAATGTGCTTCGTGCATTCATCGTTCTTGTCCGCAAACCTAGCACAGGTCCTCGGATGCGCTACAAAGGTCAAGATGTGCCACTGGGGGCTTGTCGGCAACGTAATGTGCTTCGTGTATTCATCGTTTTTGTCTGCAAACCTAGCACAGGTCCTCGGATGCGCTACAAAGGTGAAGATGTGCCACTGGGGGCTTGTCGGCAACGTAATGTGCTTCTGGTATTCATCGTTCTTGTCCGCAAACCTAGCACAGGTCCTCAATTGCGCTACAAAGGTGAAGATGTGCCACTGGGGGCTTGTCGGCAACGTAATGTGCTCCGTGTATTCATCGTTCTTGTCCGCAAACCTAGCACAGGCCCTCGGATGCGCTACAAAGGTTAAGATGTGCCACTGGTGGCTTGTCGGCAACGTAATGTGCTCTGTGTATTCCTCGCTCTTGTCCGCAACCCTAGCACAGGGCTTCAGATGCGCTACAAAGGTGAAGATGTGCCACTAACGGCTTGTCGGCAACGTAATGTGCTCCGTGTATTCCTCGTTCTTTTCAGTCAACCCCAGCACAGGCCCTCGGATGCGCTACAAAGGTCAATATGTGCGACTGGGGGCTTGTCGGCAACGTAATGTGCTCCGTGTATTCAATTTTCTTGTCCGCCACCCTAGCACAGGCCCTCGGATGCGCTACAAAGGTGAAGATGTGCCACTGGGGGCTTCTCGGCAACGTAATGTGCTCCGTGTATTCCTCGCTCTTGTCCGCAACCCTAGCACAGGTCCTCAGATGCGCTGCAAAGGTGAAGATGTGCCACTGGGGGCTTGTCGGCAACGTAATGTGCTCCGTGTATTCCTCGTTCTTGTCCGAAACCCTAGCACAGGCCCTCGGATGCGCTACAAATGTGAAGATCTGCCACTGGGGGCTTGTCGGCAACGTAATGTGCTCCGTGTATTCCTCGTTCTTGTCCGCAACCCTAGCACAGGCCCTCGAATGCGCTACAAATGTGAAATCTGCCAATGAGGGCTTGTCGGCAACGTAATGTGCTCCGTGTATTCCTCGTTCTTGTCCGCAACCCTAGCACAGGCCCTCGGATGCGCTACAAAGGTGAAGAACTGCCACTGGGGGCTTGTAGGCAATGTAATGTGTTCCGTGTATTCCTCGTTCTTGTCCGCAACCCTAGCGCAGGCCCTCGGATGCGCTACAAAGGTGAAGATGTGCCACTGGGGGCTTGTCGCCAACGTAATGTGCTTCGTGTATTCATTGTTCTTGTCCGCAAACCTAGCAGAGGTCCTCTGATGCGCTACAAAGGTGAAGATCTGCCAATGCGGGCTTGTCGGCAACGTAATGTACTCCGTGTATTCCTCGCTCTTGTCCGCAACCCTAGCACAGGCCCTCGGATGCGCTATAAGGGTGAAGATCTGCCAATGCGGGCTTGTCGGCAACGTAATGTGCTCCGTGTATTCCTCGCTCTTGTCCGCCACCCTAGCACAGTCTCTCGGACGCGCTACAAAGGTGAAGATGTGCCACTGGGGGCTTGTCGGCAACGTAATGTGCTCTGTGTATTCCTCGCTCTTGTCCGCAACCCTAGCAGAGGCCCTCAGATGCGCTACAAAGGTGAAGATGAGCCACTGGGGGCTTGTCGGCAACGTAATGTGCTCCGTGTATTTCTCGTTCTTGTCAGGCAACCCCAGCACAGCCCCTCGGATGCGCTACAAAGGTGAATATCTGCCAATGTGGGCTTGTCAACAACGTAATGTGCTCCGTGTATTCCTGGCTCTTTTCCGCAACCCTGGAACAGGCTCTGAGATGCGCTACAAAGGAGAATATGTGCCACTGGGGGCTTCCGCAACGTAATGTGCTCCGTGTATTCCATTTTCTTGTCCGCCACCCTAGCACAGGCCCTCGGATGCGCTACAAAGGTGAAGATGTGCCACTGGGGGCTTGTCGGCAACGTAATGTGCTCCGTGTATTCCTCGCTCTTGTGCGCAACCCTAGCACAGGCCCTCATATGCGCTACAAAGGTGAAGATGTGCCACTGGGGTCTTGTCGTCAACATAATGTGCTCCGTGTATTCCTCGTTCTTGTCAGGCAACCCCAGCACAGGCCCTCGGATGCGCTACAAATTTGAATATCTGCCAATGCGGGCTTGTCGGCAACGTAATTTGATCCGTGTATTCCTCGTTCTTGTCCGCAACCCTAGCACAGGCCCTCGGATGCGCTCCAAAGGTGAACATGTGCCAATGGGGGCTTGTCGGCAACGTATTGTGCTCCGTGTATTCCTCGCTCTTGCCCGCAACCCTAGCACAGGCCCTCCTACAAAGGTGAAGATGTGCCAATGCGGGCTTGTCGGCAACGTAATGTGCTTCGTGTATGTATCGTTCTTGTCCGCAAATCTAGCACAGGTCCTCGGATGCGCTACAAAGGTGAAGGTGTGCTAATGCGGGCTTGTCGGCAACGTAATGTGCTCCATGTATTCCTTGTTCTTGTCCGCAACCTTAGCACAGGCCCTCGGATGCGCTACAAGGGTGAAGATCTGCCAATGCGGGCTTGTCGGCAACGTAATGTGCCCCGTGTATTCCTCGCTCTTGTCCGCCACCCTAGCACAGGCCCTCGGATGCGCTACAAAGGTGAAGATGTGCCACTGGGGGCTTGTCGGCAACGTAATGTGCTCCGTGTATTCCTCGTTCTTGTCAGGCAACCCCAGCACAGGCCCTCGGATGCGCTACAAAGGTGAATATCTGCCAATGTGGGCTTGTCGGCAACGTAATGTGCTCCGTGTATTCCTGGCTCTTTTCCGCAACCCAGGACAGGCCCTGAGATGCGCTACAAAGGTGAATATGTGCCACTGGGGGATTGTCGGCAACGTAATGTGCTCCGTGTATTCCTTGTTCTCGTCCGCAACCCTAGCACAGGCCTTCGGATGCGCTACAAGGGTGAATATGTACCACTGGGGGCTTGTCGGCAACGTAATGTGCTCCGTGTCTTCCTCGCTCTTGTCCGCAACCCTATCACAGGCCCTCCTACAAAGGTGAATATCTGCCAATGTGGGCTTGTCGGCAACGTAATGTGCTCCGTGTATTCCTGGCTCTTTTCCGCAACCCTGGCACAGGCCCTGAGACGCGCTACAAAGGTGAATATGTGCCACTGGGGGCTTGTCGGCAACGTAATGTGCTCCGTGTATTCCTTGTTCTTGTCCGCAACCCTAGCACAGGCCCTCGGATGGGCTACAAGGGTGAAGACCTGACAATGTGGGCTTGTCGGCAACGTAATGTGCTCCGTGTATTCCTCGCTCTTGTCCGCAACCCTAGCACAAGCCCTCCTACAAAGGTGAAGATCTGCCAATGCGGGCTTGTCGGCAGCGTAATGTGCTCCGTGTATTCCTCGCTCTTGTCCGTAACTCTAGCACAGGCCCTTGGATGCGCTAGAAATGTGAAGATATGCCACTGCGGGCTTGTCGGCAACGTAATGTGCTCCGTGTATTCTTCGTTCTTGTCGGCAAACCTAGCACAGGCCCTCGGATGCGCTAGAAAGGAGAAGATCTGCCATTGCGGGCTTGTCAGCAACGTAATGTGCTCCGTGTATTCCTCGCTCTTGTCCGCAACCCTAGCACAGGCCCTCGGATGCGCTACAAAGGTGAAGATCTGCCACTGGGGGCTTGTCGGCAACGTTATGTGCTCCGTGTATTCCTCGTTCTTGTCCGCAACCCTAGCACAGGCCCTTGGATGCGCTACAAATGTGAAGATCTGCCACTGGGGGCTTGTCGGCAACGTAATGTGCTCCGTGTATTCCTCGTTGTTGTCAACAACCCTAGCACAGGCCCTCGGATGCGCTAGAGAGGTGAATATCTGCCAATGCGGGCTTGTCGGCAACGTAATGTGCTCCGTGTATTCCTGGCTCTTTTCCGCAACCCAGGAACAGGCCCTGAGATGCGCTACAAAGGTGAATATGTGCCACTGGGGGATGGTCGGCAACGTAATGTGCTCCGTGTATTCCTCGTTCTTGTCCGCAACCCTAGCACAGGCCCTGGGATACGCTACAAATGTGAAGATCTGCCACTGGGGGCTTGTCGGCAACGTAATGTGCTCCGTGTATTCCTCGTTCTTTTCCGCAGCCCTAGCACAGGCCCTGGGATACGCTACAAATGTTAAGATCTGCCACTGGGGGCTTGTCGGTAACGTAATGTGCTCCGTGTATTCCTCGTTCTTGTCCGCAACCCTAGCACAGGCCCTGGGATACGCTACAAATGTGAAGATCTGCCAATGCGGGCTTGTCGGCAACGTAATGTGCTCCGTGTATTCCTCGTTCTTGTCCGCAACCCTAGCACAGGCCCTGGTATACGCGACAAATGTGAAGATCTGCCACTGGGGGCTTGTCGGCAACGTAATGTGCTCCGTGTATTCCTCTTTCTTGTCCGCAACCCTAGCACAGGCCCTGGGATACGCTACAAATGTGAAGATCTGCCAATGCGGGCTTGTCGGCAACGTAATGTGCTCCTTGTATTCCTCGTTCTTGTCCGCAACCGTAGCACAGGCAATGGGATACGCTACAAATGTGAAGATCTGCCACTGGGGGCTTGTCGGCAACTTAATGTGCTCCGTGTATTCCTCGCTCTTGTCCGCAACTCTAGCACAGGCCCTTGGATGCGCTACAAATGTGAAGATGTGCCACTGCGGGCTTGTCGGCAACGTAATGTGCTCCGTGTGTTCTTCGTTCACTTTCGCAAACCAAGCACAGGCCCTCGGATGCGCTAGGAAGGTGAAGATCTGCCATTGCGGGCTTGTCAGCAACGTAATGTGCTCCGTGTATTCCTCCCTCTTGTCCGCAACACTAGCACAGGCCCTCGGATGCGCTACAAATGTGAAGATCTGCCGCTGGGGGCTTGTCGGCAACGTATTGTGCTCCATGTATTCCTCGTTCTTGTCCGCGACCCTAGCACAGGCCCTTGGATGCGCTACAAATGTGACGATTTGCCACTGGGGGCTTGCCGGCAATGTAATGTGCTCCGTGTATTCCTCGTTCTTGTCCGCAACCCTAGCACAGGCCCTCGGATGCGCTACAAAGTTGAAGAACTGCCACTGGGGGCTTGTCGGAAACGTGATGTGCTCCGTGTATTCCTCGTTCTTGTCCGCAACCCTAGCACAGGCCCTCGGACGCGCTACAAAGGTGAAGATCTGCCACTGGGGGCTTGTGGCAGCGTAGTGTGCTCCGTGTATTCCTGTTCTTGTCCGCAACCCAGGCACAGGCCCTCGGATGCGCTACAAAGGTGAAGATCTGCCAATGCGGGCTTGCCGGCAATGTAATGTGCTCCGTGTATTCCTCGTTCTTGTCCACAACCCTAGCACAGGCCCTCGGATGCGCTAGAAAGGTGAAGATCTGCCAATGCGGGCTTGTCGGCAACGTAATGTGCTCCGTGTATTCCTTGTTCTTGTCCGCAACCCTAGCACAGGCCCTGGGATACGCTACAAATGTGAAGATCTGCCAATGCGGGCTTCTCGGCAACGTAATGTGCTCCGTGTATTCCTCGTTCTTGTCCGCAACCGTAGCACAGGCCTTCAGATGTGCTACAAAGGTGAAAATGTGCCACTGGGGGCTTGCCGGCAACGTAATGTACTCCGTGTGTTCCTCGTTCTAATCCGCAACCCTGTCACAGGTCCTCGGATGCGCTACAAAGATGAAGATGTGCCACTGGGGGCTTGTCGGCAACGTAATGTGCTCCGTGTATTCATCGTTCTTGTCCGCAAACCTAGCACAGGTCCTCGGATGCGCTACAAAGGTGAAGACGTGCCACTGGGGGCTTGTCGGCAATGTAATGTGCTTCGTGTATTCATCGTTCTTGTCCGCAAACCTAGCACAGGTCCTCGGATGCGCTACAAAGATGAAGATGTGCCACTGGGGGCTTGTCGGCAACGTAATGTGCTCCGCGTATTCATCGTTCTTCTCCGCAAACCTAGCACAGGTCCTCGGATGCGCTACAAACTTGAAGATGTGCCACTAGGGGCTTGTCGGCAACTTAATGTGCTTCGTGTATTCATCGTTCTTGTCCGCAAACCTAGCACAGGTCCTCGGATGCGCTGCAAAGATGAAGATGTGCCACTGGGGGCTTGTCGGCAACGTAATGTGCTCCGTGTATTCATCGTTCTTGTCCGCAAACCTAGCACAGGTCCTCGAATGGGCTACAAAGGTGAAGATGTGCCACTGGGGCTTGTCGGCAACGCAATTTGCTCCGTGTATTCATCGTTCCTGTCCGCAAACCTAGCACATGTCCTCGGATGCGCTACAAAGATGAAGATGTGCCACTGGGGGCTTGTCGGCAACGTAATGTGCTCCGTGTATTCATCGTTCTTGTCCGCAAACCTAGCACAGGTCCTCGGATGCGCTACAAAGGTCGAGATGTGCCACTGGGGGCTTGTCGGCAACGTAATGTGCTTCGTGTATTCATCGTTCTTGTCCGCAAACCTAGCACAGGTCCTCGGATGCGCTACTAAGATGAAGATGTGCCACTGGGGGCTTGTCGGCGACGTAATGTGCTCCGTGTATTCATCGTTCTTGTCCGCAAACCTAGCACAGGTCCTCGGATGCGCTACAAAGGTCAAGATGTGCCACTGGGGGCTTGTCGGCAACGTAATGTGCTTCGTGTATTTATTGTTCTTGTCCGCAAACCTAGCACAGGTCCTCGGATGCGCTACAGGGGTGAAGATGTGCCACTGGGGGCTTGTCGTTAACGTAATGTGCCTCGTGTATTCATCGTTCTTGTCCGCAAACCGAGCACAGGTCCTCGGATGCGCTACAAAGGTGAAGATGTGCCACTGGGGGCTTGTCGGCAACGTATTGTGCTCCGTGTATTCATCGTTCTTGTCCGCAAACCTAGCACAGGTCCTCGGATGCGCTACAAAGGTGAAGATGTGCACTGGGGGCTTGTCGGCAACGTAATGTGCTTCGTGTATTCATCGTTCTTGTCCGCAAACCTAGCACAGGTCCTCGGATGCGCTACAGTGGTCGAGATGTGCCACTGGGGGCTTGTCGGCAACGTAATGTGCTTCGTGTATTCATCGTTCTTGTCCGCAAACCTAGCGCAGGTCCTCGGATGCGCTACAGGGGTGAAGATGTGCCACTGGGGGCTTGTCGGCAACGTAATGTGCCTCGTGTATTCATCGTTCTTGTCCGCAAACCGAGAACAGGTCCTCGGATGCGCTACAAAGGTGAAGATGTGCACTGGGGGCTTGTCGGCAACGTAATGTGCTTCGTGTATTCATCGTTCTTGTCCGCAAACCTAGCACAGGTCCTCGGTTGCGCTACAAAGATGATGTGCCACTGGGGGCTTGTCGGCAACGTAATATGCTCCGTGTATTCATCGTTCTTGTCCGCAAACCTAGCACAGGTCCTCGGATGCGCTACAAAGGTCGAGATGTGCCACTGGGGGCTTGTCGGCAACGTAATGTGCTTCGTGTATTCATCGTTCTTATCCGCAAACCTAGCACAGGTCCACGGATGCGCTACAAAGATGAAGATGTGCCACTGGGGGCTTGTCGGCAACGTAATGTGCTCCATGTATTCATCGTTCTTGTCCGCAAACTTAGCACAGGCCCTCGGATGCGCTACAAAGGCGAAGATGTGCCACTGGTGGCTTGTCGGAAACGTAATGTGCTTCGTGTATTCATCGTTCTTGTCCGCAAACCTAGCACAGGTCCTCGGATGCGCTACAGGGGTGAGGATGTGCCACTGGGGGCTTGTCGGCAACGTAATGTGCGCCGTGTATTCATCGTTCTTGTCCACAAACCTAGCACAGGTCCTCGGATGCGCTACAAAGGTCAAGATGTGCCACTGGGGGCTGGTCGGCAACGTAATGTGCTTCGTGTATTCATCGTTCTTGTCCGCAAACCTAGCACAGGTCCTCGGATGCGCTACAGGGCTGAAGATGTGCCACTGGGGGCTTGTCGGCAACGTAATGTGCCTCGTGTATTCATCGTTCTTGTGCGCAAACCTAGCACAGGTCCTCGGATGCGCTACAAAGGTGAAAATGTGCCACTGGGGGCTTGTCGGCAACGTAATGTGCTTCGTGTAATCATCGTTCTTGTCCGCAAACCTAGCACAGGTCCTCGGATGCGCTACAAAGGTGAAGATGTGCCACTGGGGGCTTGTCGGCAACGTCAGCGCGGCGAAAGGGCCGAGCAAAGGACGCTCACCATGCGTTTTGCTTTCACCCTTCAGGCGTTGCTGCTGTCAATCGGCGGTGTGCTCCTTCCTGCTACGGCCCCGGCTTCGCCGGCACCAGCGTCAACGGCTACAAGAATCAATGCGGATCATGGCCAGAACTACATCGTCACCGAGGCACCAATGATATTTACATCAAGCCATGGTTCTGTGACGTCATCAGGATGCCTGGCTATAAAGACTGCACCACTACCGGACAACTTCAGTGGGCGCGGCGAAAGGGCCGAGCAAAGGACGCTCACCATGCGTTTTGCTTTCACCCTTCAGGTTAGTTATAGTTCTTGTCTACGGAGCGATAACCGATTTCTCATTGTTGTGCCGCGCCCACAGAAGTGCTTGAGTATTGCATATGACTGTTTTTGTGTTTTGAAATTACTTGTTTGCGGAGACGTGGAAGAAAATCCTGGACCAGCAATAGAGGAAATGCTTCAGACTCTTGTAGATGGTCAGCAGTCTATTAGGTCAGACATTGCTGACTTGAAAGCACGACTGGAGAACACAGAGAAACTAATACACAGCTTTGGTGTGCGTTTGACAGACCTCGAGAGCAAAGTAAACGCGATGCAGGGAAAGATTATCTCGAACGAGGGAGTTAACTCAGCTTTAACAGACATACAGGTGACTCTCCAATCGCAGCATGCAAAATTAGTCGATCTGGAAGATAGAAGTCGCAGATCGAACTTAATTGTTTTCGGAATCGCAGATATACCTGACGAAACAGAAACCGACTTAAGAAATAAAGTTATAACAGAAACATTCGAGCATAAACTGGGCGTTACCTGTTCGTCTGTCGCTCGTATTCATAGACTTGGAAAGCCTAAACCAAATCGACCAATTATTTTTTCTTTCCAAGATTTCCGAGAGAAGCAAGCCGTCTTGTTAAACGCAAAAAAACTGAAGGGAACAAACACTTATATTCAGCAGGATTATTGCGCAGACACGTTAAGGAAACGCAAGTTGCTTTGGGACAGCTCTAAACGTGAAAGAGACGCTAAGGAAAAGGTGTCACTTGCATATGATAAACTTAGAATCGGCGACAAGACCTTTCTTTGGGATGACGCGTTGAACACCAGAAAAGAGCTGCCGAAACCGAAAAGGTTATCTTCTTCTAGCTAGCAGTCCGAGCCTTGCCAGCTACGCTTGCTGTCTCTAAATGCTCGCAGTATCGTAAATAAAGCAGATAAGCTTGAAAATCTTTTGTTGCTGTATGCCCCCCATCTTTGTGTTATCACTGAAACTTGGTTGAACGAGTGGATTCATAACGATGAAATAGTTCCACCAGCTTATCAGTTGTATAGAAGAGATAGAGGCTCTCGGGGCGGCGGTGTAGCAGTCATCGCGAAAAAGGGAATTAACATAGACGTTCTTGATCAAATCCACAATCACGAAAGTTTATTCTTAAGAGTGGTGTGGTCGGGAGTGACTTTTGTTCTTGTCACGGTTTACCGCTGTCCTGATTCAAAAGACGATTACATGATTCAGTTATATGATGATGTTGTAAAGCTGCAAGGTAAAAATTTAATAATCACTGGAGACTTCAATTTGCCAAGTATTAATTGGAACGACCTTAATTATGGATGCTCCACTTCTTCGGACGCGCTACTGGACATTATGCTTTCTCTTAACCTGGATCAAGTAGTAAAAGTAAACACAAGAGAGAATTCAATCCTTGACCTTCTGTTCGTTAGTAAAATTTTTTGCAGGGGAAATGTATCCGTTGAGACTGGAATTTCAGATCATGAACTAATTTTTTTCACGTGGGCTAGGGCTCTTGATAAGCAGAAAAACACTTCTGCAGAAAACTTAGTTAAGGATTTTAATCGAGCCAATGATGTGGAAATAATAGACTATTTGGATACTCACCTTTGCGTTCCGGTGACTAACGTTGAAAGCGCATGGAAGTTGTTTCGTAATACTGTCACATACTGTGTAGAAAATTTTATTCCATTAAAAAGAGTGCGTAAACGTCGCTCAAACCCATGGATTACGAGAGAGATAATTCACTGTGGTCGCAAAATAAAACGAATGCGGAAGAAAGCTAAGACAGGAAGTGAGCGGCTAAAACTTCTGAAGAATAATTTATTGACAATGATTAAGAAAGCCAGAAATAATTTTTTCAGTTACAGGTTGGAGGAGTTCATTAAAAGTGACCCTTCAAAATTCTGGCGATTTCTTGGGCAAACTAAAACAGACGTTTCGAAAATAAAAGTCGCTGGCAGAACACTGACTGACCCCTGTAGTATAGCAGAAAGTTTTAATCGCTACTTTCAAAGTGTATTCTCGGAACCGGATGAATTTGTGCATAGATCACCCGCATCTGTTTCTTCACAAGAAATTGTAATCACGCGCGAGGGTGTTCTGGCGATGGTTTTGAATGTCAATACCAGGAAATCTGGTGGACCTGATGGCATTCCTAATTTATTTCTGAGACGCTATGCAGAGCAGGTTTCTGGATTCCTTACGGATCTTTTTAACTTATCAATGAGTTCATGTGATATACCAGATGACTGGCGAAAGGCACGCATTGTTCCTATACATAAAAAAGGGAGTCGCCTATTAGTAACGAACTATCGCCCAGTTTCTATCACTAGTCAATGTTGTAAGATGTTGGAGCATGTTATAGCAAGTTACCTTCAGAAATTCCTTGCTGAACAAAACACACTTTCCCCTTACCAGCATGGTTTCAGAAAAGGCCTGTCTACTGTCACACAGTTGGTCTCAACAGTTCATGAATTTTTGAGTATTCTTGACACTTCTGGACAGTTAGATGTGTTGTTTTTAGATTTCTGTAAGGCCTTTGACAAAGTGCCTCATAGTAAATTATTGTTGAAGTTGCAGCGCCTTGGTCTTCCATCTGACATAATAGGATGGATTTATGCTTATCTTAAAGACAGACAACAATTTGTTCAAATTAAAAATTACTCATCCGGCATGCTTTCTGTCACCTCCGGAGTTCCCCAGGGAAGTGTTCTCGGACCATTGTTATTTTTACTTTATATAAATGACTTAGTAGATGTTTTACCAGGTGATGTTTCAATCAGGTTATTCGCAGACGATTGTGTTGTTTTTAAAAAGATCTTGAGCACGGAAGACCACACTTCTCTACAGGCTGCCTTGAATGCTATTGATTTTTGGTGTCAAGAGTGGGGCATGGAATTAAACGGGGAAAAAACTGTTCTGCTCCGCGTTACAAGAAAGAAACACCCCAGCATATTCACATACGAAATAGGCAAGACTGTGATCTCTGTAGTTGATAAATATAAGTATCTAGGAATAACCCTCACAAATAATCTATCATGGTCCATTCATATCACAGATATTTGTGCTTCCGCTTTTCAAAAATTATGCTTTTTGAAACGAAAGCTTGAAAATGCTCCCGTTAGAACAAAACTTTTAGCCTATAACACATGCATAAGATCGAGACTGGAATACGCGTCGGTGCTGTGGGATCCCTACACCAAAAAGGACATAGAAAAATTGGAACGCATTCAAAGAAAAGCAGTGAGGTTTATATTTGGAAAATATAGAAGACTAGATTCTCCTTCACTACTCACGCAACAACATAAAATTCCAACATTAGCAATACGCCGGAAAATAAATCGACTTCTGCTCCTTCATAAATTTTTGTCAAATAAAGTCCCGTTTAAACTTCCAGACTGCATTCAGAAAGCTACCACCAGGCGAACAAGGCACACTACTCAATACACACTGGATCCGATTTTTGCAAAAACCAATTCTTACCAGAACAGTTTTTTCCCCAAAACAGTGAATGAATGGAACAAACTACCACCGAGCATTTTTGAATCGAATAACTGTCTATCAGAACTGGAAAGTCTTTTTTTTTTCAGGTAAAGGCGCCTTGATTGCACTGTATTCTTGTACTGTACCATGTCATTTTCTCACTCTTTCTATATTAATGCCTCTTTACGTTGTACTTTTGCATCTTGGACTGATGTCCTTTTTCTTGTATAGTTTTGTTCCAAATTTTATTGTGGTCAAGTATTCATTTGTTGCCAGACTTACTGGTGTTGAATTTCTGGACATTCTTCTTTTGTTTGTGTAGCCTTTTTACTTTGCATTCTTTGTAAAATGCCCCTCCTGCTAGGGCCAAAGCATTGGCCTGCAATATGGTTAAATAAATAAATAAATAAATAATGTGCTTCGTGCATTCATCGTTCTTGTCCGCGAACCTAGCACAGGTCCTCGGATGAGCTACAAAGGTGAAGATGTGCCACTGGGGGCTTGTCGGCAACGTAATGTGCTTCGTGTATTCATCGTTTTTGTCTGCAAACCTAGCACAGGTCCTCGGATGCGCTACAAAGGTGAAGATGTGCCACTGGGGGCTTGTCGGCAACGTAATGTGCTTCTGGTATTCATCGTTCTTGTCCGCAAACCTGGCACAGGTCCTCAATTGCGCTACAAAGGTGAAGATGTGCCACTGGGGGCTTGTCGGCAACGTAATGTGCTCCGTGTATTCATCGTTCTTGTCCGCAAACCTAGCACAGGCCCTCGGATGCGCTACAAAGGTTAAGATGTGCCACTGGTGGCTTGTCGGCAACGTAATGTGCTCTGTGTATTCCTCGCTCTTGTCCGCAAACCTAGCACAGGTCCTCGGATGCGCTACAAAGGTGAAGATGTGCCACTGGGGGCTTGTCGGCAACGTAATGTGCTCCGTGTATTCCTCGTTCTTTTCAGGCAACCCCAGCACAGGCCCTCGGACGCGCTACAAAGGTCAATATGTGCGACTGGGGGCTTGTCGGCAACGTAATGTGCTCCGTGTATTCAATGTTCTTGTCCGCCACCCTAGCACAGGCCCTCAGATGCGCTACAAAGGTGAAGATGTGCCACTGGGGGCTTCTCGGCAACGTAATGAGCTCCGTGTATTCCTCGCTCTTGTCCGCAACCCTAGCACAGGTCCTCAGATGCGCTGCAAAGGTGAAGATGTGCCACTGGGGGCGTGTCGGCAACGTAATGTGCTCCGTGTATTCCTCGTTCTTGTCCGAAACCCTAGCACAGGCCCTCGGATGCGCTACAAATGTGAAGATCTGCCACTGGGGGCTTGTCGGCAACGTAATGTGCTCCGTGTATTCCTCGTTCTTGTCCGCAACCCTAGCACAGGCCCTCGAATGCGCTACAAATGTGAAATCTGCCAATGCGGTCTTGTCGACAACGTAATGTGCTCCGTGTATTCCTCGTTCTTGTCCGCAACCCTAGCACAGGCCCTGGGATGCGCTACAAAGGTGAAGAACTGCCACTGGGGGCTTGTAGGCAATGTAATGTGTTCCGTGTATTCCTCGTTCTTGTCCGCAACCCTAGCGCAGGCCCTCAGATGCTCTACAAAGGTGAAGATGTGCCACTGGGGGCTTGTCGCCAACGTAATGTGCTTCGTGTATTCATTGTTCTTGTCCGCAAACCTAGCAGAGGTCCTCGGATGCGCTACAAAGGTGAAGATGTGCCACTGGGGGCTTCTCGGCAACGTAATGTGCTCCGTGTATTCCTCGCTCTTGTCCGCAACCCTAGCACAGGCCCTCGGATGCGCTCCAAAGGTGAACATGTGCCAATGGGTGCTTGTCGGCAACGTAATGTGCTCCGTGTATTCCTCGCTCTTGTCCGCAACCCTAGCACAGGGCTTCAGATGCGCTACAAAGGTGAAGATGTGCCACTAAGGGCTTGTCGGCAACGTAATGTGCTCCGTGTATTCCTCGTTCTTTTCAGTCAACCCCAGCACAGGCCCTCGGATGCGCTACAAAGGTCAATATGTGCGACTGGGGGCTTGTCGGCAACGTAATGTGCTCCGTGTATTCAATGTTCTTGTCCGCCACCCTAGCACAGGCCCTCGGATGCGCTACAAAGGTGAAGATGTGCCACTGGGGGCTTCTCGGCAACGTAATGTGCTCCGTGTATTCCTCGCTCTTGTCCGCAACCCTAGCACAGGTCCTCAGATGCCCTGCAAAGGTGAAGATGTGCCACTGGGGGCTTGTCGGCAACGTAATGTGCTCCGTGTATTCCTCGTTCTTGTCCGAAACCCTAGCACAGGCCCTCGGATGCGCTACAAATGTGAAGATCTGCCACTGGGGGCTTGTCGGCAACGTAATGTGCTCCGTGTATTCCTCGTTCTTGTCCGCAACCCTAGCACAGGCCCTCGAATGCGCTACAAATGTGAAATCTGCCAATGAGGGCTTGTCGGCAACGTAATGTGCTCCGTGTATTCCTCGTTCTTGTCCGCAACCCTAGCACAGGCCCTCGGATGCGCTACAAAGGTGAAGAACTGCCACTGGGGGCTTGTAGGCAATGTAATGTGTTCCGTGTATTCCTCGTTCTTGTCCGCAACCCTAGCGCAGGCCCTCGGATGCGCTACAAAGGTGAAGATGTGCCACTGGGGGCTTGTCGCCAACGTAATGTGCTTCGTGTATTCATTGTTCTTGTCCGCAAACCTAGCAGAGGTCCTCTGATGCGCTACAAAGGTGAAGATCTGCCAATGCGGGCTTGTCGGCAACGTAATGTACTCCGTGTATTCCTCGCTCTTGTCCGCAACCCTAGCACAGGCCCTCGGATGCGCTATAAGGGTGAAGATCTGCCAATGCGGGCTTGTCGGCAACGTAATGTGCTCCGTGTATTCCTCGCTCTTGTCCGCCACCCTAGCACAGTCTCTCGGACGCGCTACAAAGGTGAAGATGTGCCACTGGGGGCTTGTCGGCAACGTAATGTGCTCTGTGTATTCCTCGCTCTTGTCCGCAACCCTAGCAGAGGCCCTCAGATGCGCTACAAAGGTGAAGATGAGCCACTGGGGGCTTGTCGGCAACGTAATGTGCTCCGTGTATTCCTCTTTCTTGTCAGGCAACCCCAGCACAGCCCCTCGGATGCGCTACAAAGGTGAATATCTGCCAATGTGGGCTTGTCAACAACGTAATGTGCTCCGTGTATTCCTGGCTCTTTTCCGCAACCCTGGAACAGGCTCTGAGATGCGCTACAAAGGAGAATATGTGCCACTGGGGGCTTCCGCAACGTAATGTGCTCCGTGTATTCCATTTTCTTGTCCGCCACCCTAGCACAGGCCCTCGGATGCGCTACAAAGGTGAAGATGTGCCACTGGGGGCTTGTCGGCAACGTAATGTGCTCCGTGTATTCCTCGCTCTTGTGCGCAACCCTAGCACAGGCCCTCATATGCGCTACAAAGGTGAAGATGTGCCACTGGGGTCTTGTCGTCAACATAATGTGCTCCGTGTATTCCTCGTTCTTGTCAGGCAACCCCAGCACAGGCCCTCGGATGCGCTACAAATTTGAATATCTGCCAATGCGGGCTTGTCGGCAACGTAATTTGATCCGTGTATTCCTCGTTCTTGTCCGCAACCCTAGCACAGGCCCTCGGATGCGCTCCAAAGGTGAACATGTGCCAATGGGGGCTTGTCGGCAACGTATTGTGCTCCGTGTATTCCTCGCTCTTGCCCGCAACCCTAGCACAGGCCCTCCTACAAAGGTGAAGATCTGCCAATGCGGGCTTGTCGGCAACGTAATGTGCTTCGTGTATGTATCGTTCTTGTCCGCAAATCTAGCACAGGTCCTCGGATGCGCTACAAAGGTGAAGGTGTGCTAATGCGGGCTTGTCGGCAACGTAATGTGCTCCATGTATTCCTTGTTCTTGTTCGCAACCCCAGCACAGGCCCTCGGATGCGCTACAAAGGTGAATATCTGCCAATGTGGGCTTGTCGGCAACGTAATGTGCTCCGTGTATTCCTGGCTCTTTTCCGCAACCCAGGAACAGGCCCTGAGATGCGCTACAAAGGTGAATATGTGCCACTGGGGGATTGTCGGCAACGTAATGTGCTCCGTGTATTCCTTGTTCTCGTCCGCAACCCTAGCACAGGCCTTCGGATGCGCTACAAGGGTGAATATGTACCACTGGGGGCTTGTCGGCAACGTAATGTGCTCCGTGTCTTCCTCGCTCTTGTCCGCAACCCTATCACAGGCCCTCCTACAAAGGTGAATATCTGCCAATGTGGGCTTGTCGGCAACGTAATGTGCTCCGTGTATTCCTGGCTCTTTTCCGCAACCCTGGCACAGGCCCTGAGACGCGCTACAAAGGTGAATATGTGCCACTGGGGGCTTGTCGGCAACGTAATGTGCTCCGTGTATTCCTTGTTCTTGTCCGCAACCCTAGCACAGGCCCTCGGATGGGCTACAAGGGTGAAGACCTGACAATGTGGGCTTGTCGGCAACGTAATGTGCTCCGTGTATTCCTCGCTCTTGTCCGCAACCCTAGCACAAGCCCTCCTACAAAGGTGAAGATCTGCCAATGCGGGCTTGTCGGCAGCGTAATGTGCTCCGTGTATTCCTCGCTCTTGTCCGTAACTCTAGCACAGGCCCTTGGATGCGCTAGAAATGTGAAGATATGCCACTGCGGGCTTGTCGGCAACGTAATGTGCTCCGTGTATTCTTCGTTCTTGTCGGCAAACCTAGCACAGGCCCTCGGATGCGCTAGAAAGGAGAAGATCTTCCATTGCGGGCTTGTAAGCAACGTAATGCGCTCCGTGTATTCCTCGCTCTTGTCCGCAACCCTAGCACAGGCCCTCGGATGCGCTACAAAGGTGAAGATCTGCCACTGGGGGCTTGTCGGCAACGTTATGTGCTCCGTGTATTCCTCGTTCTTGTCCGCAACCCTAGCACAGGCCCTTGGATGCGCTACAAATGTGAAGATCTGCCACTGGGGGCTTGTCGGCAACGTAATGTGCTCCGTGTATTCCTCGTTGTTGTCAACAACCCTAGCACAGGCCCTCGGATGCGCTAGAGAGGTGAATATCTGCCAATGCGGGCTTGTCGGCAACGTAATGTGCTCCGTGTATTCCTGGCTCTTTTCCGCAACCCAGGAACAGGCCCTGAGATGCGCTACAAAGGTGAATATGTGCCACTGGGGGATGGTCGGCAACGTAATGTGCTCCGTGTATTCCTCGTTCTTGTCCGCAACCCTAGCACAGGCCCTGGGATACGCTACAAATGTTAAGATCTGCCACTGGGGGCTTGTCGGTAACGTAATGTGCTCCGTGTATTCCTCGTTCTTGTCCGCAACCCTAGCACAGGCCCTGGGATACGCTACAAATGTGAAGATCTGCCAATGCGGGCTTGTCGGCAACGTAATGTGCTCCGTGTATTCCTCGTTCTTGTCCGCAACCCTAGCACAGGCCCTGGTATACGCGACAAATGTGAAGATCTGCCACTGGGGGCTTGTCGGCAACGTAATGTGCTCCGTGTATTCCTCTTTCTTGTCCGCAACCCTAGCACAGGCCCTGGGATACGCTACAAATGTGAAGATCTGCCAATGCGGGCTTGTCGGCAACGTAATGTGCTCCTTGTATTCCTCGTTCTTGTCCGCAACCGTAGCACAGGCAATGGGATACGCTACAAATGTGAAGATCTGCCACTGGGGGCTTGTCGGCAACTTAATGTGCTCCGTGTATTCCTCGCTCTTGTCCGCAACTCTAGCACAGGCCCTTGGATGCGCTACAAATGTGAAGATGTGCCACTGCGCGCTTGTCGGCAACGTAATGTGCTCCGTGTGTTCTTCGTTCACTTTCGCAAACCAAGCACAGGCCCTCGGATGCGCTAGGAAGGTGAAGATCTGCCATTGCGGGCTTGTCAGCAACGTAATGTGCTCCGTGTATTCCTCGCTCTTGTCCGCAACACTAGCACAGGCCCTCGGATGCGCTACAAATGTGAAGATCTGCCGCTGGGGGCTTGTCGGCAACGTATTGTGCTCCATGTATTCCTCGTTCTTGTCCGCAACCCTAGCACAGGCCCTTGGATGCGCTACAAATGTGACGATTTGCCACTGGGGGCTTGCCGGCAATGTAATGTGCTCCGTGTATTCCTCGTTCTTGTCCGCAACCCTAGCACAGGCCCTCGGATGCGCTACAAAGTTGAAGAACTGCCACTGGGGGCTTGTCGGAAACGTGATGTGCTCCGTGTATTCCTCGTTCTTGTCCGCAACCCTAGCACAGGCCCTCGTACGCGCTACAAAGGTGAAGATCTGCCACTGGGGGCTTGTGGCAGCGTAGTGTGCTCCGTGTATTCCTGTTCTTGTCCGCAACCCAGGCACAGGCCCTCGGATGCGCTACAAAGGTGAAGATCTGCCAATGCGGGCTTGCCGGCAATGTAATGTGCTCCGTGTATTCCTCGTTCTTGTCCACAACCCTGGCACAGGCCCTCGGATGCGCTAGAAAGGTGAAGATCTGCCAATGCGGGCTTGTCGGCAACGTAATGTGCTCCGTGTATTCCTTGTTCTTGTCCGCAACCCTAGCACAGGCCCTGGGATACGCTACAAATGTGAAGATCTGCCAATGCGGGCTTCTCGGCAACGTAATGTGCTCCGTGTATTCCTCGTTCTTGTCCGCAACCGTAGCACAGGCCTTCAGATGTGCTACAAAGGTGAAAATGTGCGACTGGGGGCTTGCCGGCAACGTAATGTACTCCGTGTGTTCCTCGTTCTAATCCGCAACCCTGTCACAGGTCCTCGGATGCGCTACAAAGATGAAGATGTGCCACTGGGGGCTTGTCGGCAACGTAATGTGCTCCGTGTATTCATCGTTCTTGTCCGCAAACCTAGCACAGGTCCTCGGATGCGCTACAAAGGTGAAGACGTGCCACTGGGGGCTTGTCGGCAATGTAATGTGCTTCGTGTATTCATCGTTCTTGTCCGCAAACCTAGCACAGGTCCTCGGATGCGCTACAAAGATGAAGATGTGCCACTGGGGGCTTGTCGGCAACGTAATGTGCTCCGCGTATTCATCGTTCTTGTCCGCAAACCTAGCACAGGTCCTCGGATGCGCTACAAAGGTGAAGATGTGCCACTAGGGGCTTGTCGGCAACTTAATGTGCTTCGTGTATTCATCGTTCTTGTCCGCAAACCTAGCACAGGTCCTCGGATGCGCTGCAAAGATGAAGATGTGCCACTGGGGGCTTGTCGGCAACGTAATGTGCTCCGTGTATTCATCGTTCTTGTCCGAAAACCTAGCACAGGTCCTCGAATGGGCTACAAAGGTGAAGATGTGCCACTGGGGCTTGTCGGCAACGCAATTTGCTCCGTGTATTCATCGTTCCTGCCCGCGAACCTAGCACATGTCCTCGGATGCGCTACAAAGATGAAGATGTGCCACTGGGGGCTTGTCGGCAACGTAATGTGCTCCGTGTATTCATCGTTCTTGTCCGCAAACCTAGCACAGGTCCTCGGATGCGCTACAAAGGTCGAGATGTGCCACTGGGGGCTTGTCGGCAAAGTAATGTGCTTCGTGTATTCATCGTTCTTGTCCGCAAACCTAGCACAGGTCCTCGGATGCGCTACAAAGATGAAGATGTGCCACTGGGGGCTTGTCGGCAACGTAATGTGCTCCGTGTATTCATCGTTCTTGTCCGCAAACCTAGCACAGGTCCTCGGATGCGCTACAAAGGTCAAGATGTGCCACTGGGGGCTTGTCGGCAACGTAATGTGCTTCGTGTATTTATTGTTCTTGTCCGCAAACCTAGCACAGGTCCTCGGATGCGCTACAGGGGTGAAGATGTGCCACTGGGGGCTTGTCGTTAACGTAATGTGCCTCGTGTATTCATCGTTCTTGTCCGCAAACCGAGCACAGGTCCTCGGATGCGCTACAAAGGTGAAGATGTGCCACTGGGGGCTTGTCGGCAACGTATTGTGCTCCGTGTATTCATCGTTCTTGTCCGCAAACCTAGCACAGGTCCTCGGATGCGCTACAAAGGTGAAGATGTGCACTGGGGGCTTGTCGGCAACGTAATGTGCTTCGTGTATTCATCGTTCTTGTCCGCAAACCTAGCACAGGTCCTCGGATGCGCTACAGTGGTCGAGATGTGCCACTGGGGGCTTGTCGGCAACGTAATGTGCTTCGTGTATTCATCGTTCTTGTCCGCAAACCTAGCGCAGGTCCTCGGATGCGCTACAGGGGTGAAGATGTGCCACTGGGGGCTTGTCGGCAACGTAATGTGCCTCGTGTATTCATCGTTCTTGTCCGCAAACCGAGAACAGGTCCTCGGATGCGCTACAAAGGTGAAGATGTGCCACTGGGGGCTTGTCGGCAACGTATTGTGCTCCGTGTATTCATCGTTCTTGTCCGCAAACCTAGCACAGGTCCTCGGATGCGCTACAAAGGTGAAGATGTGCACTGGGGGCTTGTCGGCAACGTAATGTGCTTCGTGTATTCATCGTTCTTGTCCGCAAACCTAGCACAGGTCCTCGGATGCGCTACAAAGATGATGTGCCACTGGGGGCTTGTCGGCAACGTAATATGCTCCGTGTATTCATCGTTCTTGTCCGCAAACCTAGCACAGGTCCTCGGATGCGCAACAAAGGTCGAGATGTGCCACTGGGGGCTTGTCGGCAACGTAATGTGCTTCGTGTATTCATCGTTCTTACCCGCAAACCTAGCACAGGTCCACGGATGCGCTACAAAGATGAAGATGTGCCACTGGGGGCTTGTCGGCAACGTAATGTGCTCCATGTATTCATCGTTCTTGTCCGCAAACTTAGCACAGGCCCTCGGATGCGCTCTAAAGGCGAAGATGTGCCACTGGTGGCTTGTCGGAAACGTAATGTGCTTCGTGTATTCATCGTTCTTGTCCGCAAACCTAGCACAGGTCCTCGGATGCGCTACAGGGGTGAGGATGTGCCACTGGGGGCTTGTCGGCAACGTAATGTGCCTCGTGTATTCATCGTTCTTGTGCGCAAACCTAGCACAGGTCCTCGGATGCGCTACAAAGGTGAAGATGTGCCACTGGGGGCTTGTCGGCAACGTAATGTGCTTCGTGTAATCATCGTTCTTGTCCGCAAACCTAGCACAGGTCCTCGGATGCGCTACAAAGGTGAAGATGTGCCACTGGGGGCTTGTCGGCAACGTCAGCGCGGCGAAAGGGCCGAGCAAAGGACGCTCACCATGCGTTTTGCTTTCACCCTTCAGGCGTTGCTGCTGTCAATCGGCGGTGTGCTCCTTCCTGCTACGGCCCCGGCTTCGCCGGCACCAGCGTCAACGGCTACAAGAATCAATGCGGATCATGGCCAGAACTACATCGTCACCGACGCACCAATGATATTTACATCAAGCCATGGTTCTGTGACGTCATCAGGATGCCTGGCTATAAAGACTGCACCACTACCGGACAACTTCAGTGGGCGCGGCGAAAGGGCCGAGCAAAGGACGCTCACCATGCGTTTTGCTTTCACCCTTCAGGTTAGTTATAGTTCTTGTCTACGGAGCGATAACCGATTTCTCATTGTTGTGCCGCGCCCACAGAAGTGCTTGAGTATTGCATATGACTGTTTTTGTGTTTTGAAATTACTTGTTTGCGGAGACGTGGAAGAAAATCCTGGACCAGCAATAGAGGAAATGCTTCAGACTCTTGTAGATGGTCAGCAGTCTATTAGGTCAGACATTGCTGACTTGAAAGCACGACTGGAGAACACAGAGACACTAATACACAGCTTTGGTGTGCGTTTGACAGACCTCGAGAGCAAAGTAAACGCGATGCAGGGAAAGATTATCTCGAACGAGGGAGTTAACTCAGCTTTAACAGACATACAGGTGACTCTCCAATCGCAGCATGCAAAATTAGTCGATCTGGAAGATAGAAGTCGCAGATCGAACTTAATTGTTTTCGGAATCGCAGATATACCTGACGAAACAGAAACCGACTTAAGAAATAAAGTTATAACAGAAACATTCGAGCATAAACTGGGCGTTACCTGTTCGTCTGTCGCTCGTATTCATAGACTTGGAAAGCCTAAACCAAATCGACCAATTATTTTTTCTTTCCAAGATTTCCGAGAGAAGCAAGCCGTCTTGTTAAACGCAAAAAAACTGAAGGGAACAAACACTTATATTCAGCAGGATTATTGCGCAGACACGTTAAGGAAACGCAAGTTGCTTTGGGACAGCTCTAAACGTGAAAGAGACGCTAAGGAAAAGGTGTCACTTGCATATGATAAACTTAGAATCGGCGACAAGACCTTTCTTTGGGATGACGCGTTGAACACCAGAAAAGAGCTGCCGAAACCGAAAAGGTTATCTTCTTCTAGCTAGCAGTCCGAGCCTTGCCAGCTACGCTTGCTGTCTCTAAATGCTCGCAGTATCGTAAATAAAGCAGATAAGCTTGAAAATCTTTTGTTGCTGTATGCCCCCCATCTTTGTGTTATCACTGAAACTTGGTTGAACGAGTGGATTCATAACGATGAAATAGTTCCACCAGCTTATCAGTTGTATAGAAGAGATAGAGGCTCTCGGGGCGGCGGTGTAGCAGTCATCGCGAAAAAGGGAATTAACATAGACGTTCTTGATCAAATCCACAATCACGAAAGTTTATTCTTAAGAGTGGTGTGGTCGGGAGTGACTTTTGTTCTTGTCACGGTTTACCGCTGTCCTGATTCAAAAGACGATTACATGATTCAGTTATATGATGATGTTGTAAAGCTGCAAGGTAAAAATTTAATAATCACTGGAGACTTCAATTTGCCAAGTATTAATTGGAACGACCTTAATTATGGATGCTCCACTTCTTCGGACGCGCTACTGGACATTATGCTTTCTCTTAACCTGGATCAAGTAGTAAAAGTAAACACAAGAGAGAATTCAATCCTTGACCTTCTGTTCGTTAGTAAAATTTTTTGCAGGGGAAATGTATCCGTTGAGACTGGAATTTCAGATCATGAACTAATTTTTTTCACGTGGGCTAGGGCTCTTGATAAGCAGAAAAACACTTCTGCAGAAAACTTAGTTAAGGATTTTAATCGAGCCAATGATGTGGAAATAATAGACTATTTGGATACTCACCTTTGCGTTCCGGTGACTAACGTTGAAAGCGCATGGAAGTTGTTTCGTAATACTGTCACATACTGTGTAGAAAATTTTATTCCATTAAAAAGAGTGCGTAAACGTCGCTCAAACCCATGGATTACGAGAGAGATAATTCACTGTGGTCGCAAAATAAAACGAATGCGGAAGAAAGCTAAGACAGGAAGTGAGCGGCTAAAACTTCTGAAGAATAATTTATTGACAATGATTAAGAAAGCCAGAAATAATTTTTTCAGTTACAGGTTGGAGGAGTTCATTAAAAGTGACCCTTCAAAATTCTGGCGATTTCTTGGGCAAACTAAAACAGACGTTTCGAAAATAAAAGTCGCTGGCAGAACACTGACTGACCCCTGTAGTATAGCAGAAAGTTTTAATCGCTACTTTCAAAGTGTATTCTCGGAACCGGATGAATTTGTGCATAGATCACCCGCATCTGTTTCTTCACAAGAAATTGTAATCACGCGCGAGGGTGTTCTGGCGATGGTTTTGAATGTCAATACCAGGAAATCTGGTGGACCTGATGGCATTCCTAATTTATTTCTGAGACGCTATGCAGAGCAGGTTTCTGGATTCCTTACGGATCTTTTTAACTTATCAATGAGTTCATGTGATATACCAGATGACTGGCGAAAGGCACGCATTGTTCCTATACATAAAAAAGGGAGTCGCCTATTAGTAACGAACTATCGCCCAGTTTCTATCACTAGTCAATGTTGTAAGATGTTGGAGCATGTTATAGCAAGTTACCTTCAGAAATTCCTTGCTGAACAAAACACACTTTCCCCTTACCAGCATGGTTTCAGAAAAGGCCTGTCTACTGTCACACAGTTGGTCTCAACAGTTCATGAATTTTTGAGTATTCTTGACACTTCTGGACAGTTAGATGTGTTGTTTTTAGATTTCTGTAAGGCCTTTGACAAAGTGCCTCATAGTAAATTATTGTTGAAGTTGCAGCGCCTTGGTCTTCCATCTGACATAATAGGATGGATTTATGCTTATCTTTAAGACAGACAACAATTTGTTCAAATTAAAAATTACTCATCCGGCATGCTTTCTGTCACCTCCGGAGTTCCCCAGGGAAGTGTTCTCGGACCATTGTTATTTTTACTTTATATAAATGACTTAGTAGATGTTTTACCAGGTGATGTTTCAATCAGGTTATTCGCAGACGATTGTGTTGTTTTTAAAAAGATCTTGAGCACGGAAGACCACACTTCTCTACAGGCTGCCTTGAATGCTATTGATTTTTGGTGTCAAGAGTGGGGCATGGAATTAAACGGGGAAAAAACTGTTCTGCTCCGCGTTACAAGAAAGAAACACCCCAGCATATTCACATACGAAATAGGCAAGACTCTGATCTCTGTAGTTGATAAATATAAGTATCTAGGAATAACCCTCACAAATAATCTATCATGGTCCATTCATATCACAGATATTTGTGCTTCCGCTTTTCAAAAATTATGCTTTTTGAAACGAAAGCTTGAAAATGCTCCCGTTAGAACAAAACTTTTAGCCTATAACACATGCATAAGATCGAGACTGGAATACGCGTCGGTGCTGTGGGATCCCTACACCAAAAAGGACATAGAAAAATTGGAACGCATTCAAAGAAAAGCAGTGAGGTTTATATTTGGAAAATATAGAAGACTAGATTCTCCTTCACTACTCACGCAACAACATAAAATTCAAACATTAGCAATACGCCGGAAAATAAATCGACTTCTGCTCCTTCATAAATTTTTGTCAAATAAAGTCCCGTTTAAACTTCCAGACTGCATTCAGAAAGCTACCACCAGGCGAACAAGGCACACTACTCAATACACACTGGATCCGATTTTTGCAAAAACCAATTCTTACCAGAACAGTTTTTTCCCCAAAACAGTGAATGAATGGAACAAACTACCACCGAGCATTTTTGAATCGAATAACTTTCTATCAGAACTGGAAAGTCTTTTTTTTTCCAGGTAAAGGCGCCTTGATTGCACTGTATTCTTGTACTGTACCATGTCATTTTCTCACTCTTTCTATATTAATGCCTCTTTACGTTGTACTTTTGCATCTTGGACTGATGTCCTTTTTCTTGTATAGTTTTGTTCCAAATTTTATTGTGGTCAAGTATTCATTTGTTGCCAGACTTACTGGTGTTGAATTTCTGGACATTTTTCTTTTGTTTGTGTAGCCTTTTTACTTTGCATTCTTTGTAAAATGCCCCTCCTGCTAGGGCCAAAGCATTGGCCTGCAATATGGTTAAATAAATAAATAAATAAATAATGTGCTTCGTGCATTCATCGTTCTTGTCCGCAAACCTAGCACAGGTCCTCGGATGAGCTACAAAGGTGAAGATGTGCCACTGGGGGCTTGTCGGCAACGTAATGTGCTTCGTGTATTCATCGTTTTTGTCTGCAAACCTAGCACAGGTCCTCGGATGCGCTACAAAGGTGAAGATGTGCCACTGGGGGCTTGTCGGCAACGTAATGTGCTTCTGGTATTCATCGTTCTTGTCCGCAAACCTGGCACAGGTCCTCAATTGCGCTACAAAGGTGAAGATGTGCCACTGGGGGCTTGTCGGCAACGTAATGTGCTCCGTGTATTCATCGTTCTTGTCCGCAAACCTAGCACAGGCCCTCGGATGCGCTACAAAGGTTAAGATGTGCCACTGGTGGCTTGTCGGCAACGTAATGTGCTCTGTGTATTCCTCGCTCTTGTCCGCAAACCTAGCACAGGTCCTCGGATGAGCTACAAAGGTGAAGATGTGCCACTGGGGGCTTGTCGGCAACGTAATGTGCTTCGTGTATTCATCGTTTTTGTCTGCAAACCTAGCACAGGTCCTCGGATGCGCTACAAAGGTGAAGATGTGCCACTGGGGGCTTGTCGGCAACGTAATGTGCTTCTGGTATTCATCGTTCTTGTCCGCAAACCTAGCACAGGTCCTCAATTGCGCTACAAAGGTGAAGATGTGCCACTGGGGGCTTGTCGGCAACGTAATGTGCTCCGTGTATTCATCGTTCTTGTCCGCAAACCTAGCACAGGCCCTGGGATGCGCTACAAAGGTTAAGATGTGCCACTGGTGGCTTGTCGGCAACGTAATGTGCTCTGTGTATTCCTCGCTCTTGTCCGCAACCCTAGCACAGGGCCTCAGATGCGCTACAAAGGTGAAGATGTGCCACTGGGGGCTTGTCGGCAACGTAATGTGCTCCGTGTATTCCTCGTTCTTTTCAGGCAACCCCAGCACAGGCCCTCGGACGCGCTACAAAGGTCAATATGTGCGACTGGGGGCTTGTCGGCAACGTAATGTGCTCCGTGTATTCAATGTTCTTGTCCGCCACCCTAGCACAGGCCCTCAGATGCGCTACAAAGGTGAAGATGTGCCACTGGGGGCTTCTCGGCAACGTAATGAGCTCCGTGTATTCCTCGCTCTTGTCCGCAACCCTAGCACAGGTCCTCAGATGCGCTGCAAAGGTGAAGATGTGCCACTGGGGGCGTGTCGGCAACGTAATGTGCTCCGTGTATTCCTCGTTCTTGTCCGAAACCCTAGCACAGGCCCTCGGATGCGCTACAAATGTGAAGATCTGCCACTGGGGGCTTGTCGGCAACGTAATGTGCTCCGTGTATTCCTCGTTCTTGTCCGCAACCCTAGCACAGGCCCTCGAATGCGCTACAAATGTGAAATCTGCCAATGCGGTCTTGTCGACAACGTAATGTGCTCCGTGTATTCCTCGTTCCTGTCCGCAACCCTAGCACAGGCCCTGGGATGCGCTACAAAGGTGAAGAACTGCCACTGGGGGCTTGTAGGCAATGTAATGTGTTCCGTGTATTCCTCGTTCTTGTCCGCAACCCTAGCGCAGGCCCTCGGATGCTCTACAAAGGTGAAGATGTGCCACTGGGGGCTTGTCGCCAACGTAATGTGCTTCGTGTATTCATTGTTCTTGTCCGCAAACCTAGCAGAGGTCCTCGGATGCGCTACAAAGGTGAAGATGTGCCACTGGGGGCTTCTCGGCAACGTAATGTGCTCCGTGTATTCCTCGCTCTTGTCCGCAACCCTAGCACAGGCCCTCGGATGCGCTCCAAAGGTGAACATGTGCCAATGGGTGCTTGTCGGCAACGTAATGTGCTCCGTGTATTCCTCGCTCTTGCCCGCAACCCTAGCACAGGCCCTCCTACAAAGGTGAAGATCTGCCAATGCGGGCTTGTCGGCACTGTAATGTGCTTCGTGTATTCATCGTTCTTGTCCGCAAACCTAGCACAGGTCCTCGGATGCGCTACAAAGGTGAAGGTTTGCTAATGCGGGCTTGTCGGCAACGTAATGTGCTCCGTGTATTCCTCGCTCTTATCCGCAACCCTAGCACAGGCACTCGGATACATTCATTCATTCATTCATTTTTTATTTGTTCTTCACAACATGACGTACACATTGTGAAAGGGGCCAAGAAGAAAAGCTACAAGGGTGAAGATCTGCCAATGCGGGCTTATCGGCAACGTAATGTGCCCCGTGTATTCCTCGCTCTCGTCCGCCACCCTAGCACAGGCCCTCGGATGCGCTACAAAGGTGAAGATGTGCCACTGGGGGCTTGTCGGCAACGTAATGTGCTCCGTGTATTCCTCGTTCTTGTCAGGCAACCCCAGCACATGCCCTCGGATGCGCTACAAAGGTGAATATCTGCCAATGTGGGCTTGTCGGCAACGTAATGTGCTCCGTGTATTCCTGGCTCTTTTCCGCAACCAAGGAACAGGCCCTGAGATGCGCTACAAAGGTGAATATGTGCCACTGGGGGATTGTCGGCAACGTAATGTGCTCCGTGTATTCCTTGTTCTTGTCCGCAACCCTAGCACAGGCCTTCGGATGCGCTACAAGAGTGAATATGTACCACTGGGGGCTTGTCGGCAACGTAATGTGCTCCGTGTCTTCCTCGCTCTTGTCCGCAACCCTAGCACAGGCCCTCCTACAAAGGTGAATATCTGCCAATGTGGGCTTGTCGGCAACGTAATGTGCTCCGTGTATTCCTGGCTCTTTTCCGCAACCCTGGCACAGGCCCTGAGACGCGCTACAAAGGTGAATATGTGCCACTGGGGGCTTGTCGGCAACGTAATGTGCTCCGTGTATTCCTTGTTCTTTTCCGCAGCCCTAGCACAGGCCCTCGGATGGGCTACAAGGGTGAAGACCTGACAATGTGGGGTTGTCGGCAACGTAATGTGCTCCGTGTATTCCTCGCTCTTGTCCGCAACCCTAGCACAGGCCCTCCTACAAAGGTGAAGATCTGCCAATGCGGGCTTGTCGGCAGCGTAATGTGCTCCGTGTATTCCTCGCTCTTGTCCGTAACTCTAGCACAGGCCCTTGGATGCGCTAGAAATGTGAGGATATGCCACTGCGGGCTTGTCGGCAACGTAATGTGCTCCGTGTATTCTTCGTTCTTGTCGGCAAACCTAGCACAGGCCCTTGGATGCGCTACAAATGTTAAGATCTGCCACTGGGGGCTTGTCGGCAACGTAATGTGCTCCGTGTATTCCTCGCTCTTGTCCGCAACCCTAGCACAGGCCCTCCTACAAAGGTGAAGATCTGCCAATGCGGGCTTGTCGGCAGCGTAATGTGCTCCGTGTATTCCTCGCTCTTGTCCGTAACTCTAGCACAGGCCCTTGGATGCGCTAGAAATGTGAAGTTATGCCACTGCGGGCTTGTCGGCAACGTAATGTGCTCCGTGTATTCTTCGTTCTTGTCGGCAAACCTAGCACAGGCCCTCGGATGCGCTAGAACGGAGAAGATCTGCCATTGCGGGCTTGTCAGCAACGTAATGTGCTCCGTGTATTCCTCGCTCTTGTCCGCAACCCTAGCACAGGCCCTCGGATGCGCTACAAAGGTGAAGATCTGCCACTGGGGGCTTGTCGGCAACGTAATGTGCTCCGTGTATTCCTCGTTCTTGTCCGCAACCCTAGCACAGGCCCTTGGATGCGCTACAAATGTTAAGATCTGCCACTGGGGGCTTGTCGGCAACGTAATGTGCTCCGTGTATTCCTCGTTGTTGTCAACAACCCTAGCACAGGCCCTCGGATGCGCTAGAGAGGTGAAGATCTGCCAATGCGGGCTTGTCGGCAACGTAATGTGCTCCGTGTATTCCTGGCTCTTTTCCGCAACCCAGGAACAGGCCCTGAGATGCGCTACAAAGGTGAATATGTGCCACTGGGGGATGGTCGGCAACGTAATGTGCTCCGTGTATTCCTCGTTCTTGTCCGCAACCCTAGCACAGGCCCTGGGATACGCTACAAATGTGAAGATCTGCCACTGGGGGCTTGTCGGCAACGTAATGTGCACCGTGTATTCCTCGTTCTTGTCCGCAACCCTAGCACAGGCCCTGGGATACGCTACAAATGTGAAGATCTGCCACTGGGGGCTTGTCGGCAACGTAATGTGCTCCGTGTATTCCTCGTTCTTGTCCACAACCCTAGCACAGGCCCTGGGATACGCTACAAATGTAAAGATCTGCCAATGCGGGCTTGTCGGCAACGTAATGTGCTGCGTGTATTCCTCGTTCTTGTCCGCAAACCTAGCACAGGTCCTCGGATGCGCTACAAAGGTCAAGATGTGCCACTGGGGGCTTGTCGGCAACGTAACGTGCTTCGTGTATTCATCGTTCTTGTCCGGAAACCTAGCACAGGTCCTCGGATGCGGTACAGGGGTGAAGATGTGCCACTGGGGGCTTGTCGGCAACGTAATGTGCCTCGTGTATTCATCGTTCTTGTCCGCAAACCTAGCACAGGTTCTCGGATGCGCTACAAAGGTGAAGATGTGCCACTGGGGGCTTGTCGGCAACGTAATGTGCTTCGTGTAATCATCGTTCTTGTCCGCAAACCTAGCACAGGTCCTCGGATGCGCTACAAAGGTGAAGATGTGCCACTGGGGGCTTGTCGGCAACGTAATGTGCTTCGTGCATTCATCGTTCTTGTCCGCAAACCTAGCACAGGTCCTCGGATGCGCTACAAAGGTCAAGATGTGCCACTGGGGGCTTGTCGGCAACGTAATGTGCTTCGTGTATTCATCGTTTTTGTCTGCATACCTAGCACAGGTCCTCGGATGCGGTACAAAGGTGAAGATGTGCCACTGGGGGCTTGTCGGCAACGTAATGTGCTTCTAGTATTCATCGTTCTTGTCCGCAAACCTAGCACAGGTCCTCAATTGCGCTACAAAGGTGAAGATGTGCCACTGGGGGCTTGTCGGCAACGTAATGTGCTCCGTGTATTCATCGTTCTTGTCCGCAAACCTAGCACAGGCCCTCGGATGCGCTACAAAGGTTAAGATGTGCCACTGGTGGCTTGTCGGCAACGTAATGTGCTCTGTGTATTCCTCGCTCTTGTCCGCAACCCTAGCACAGGGCCTCAGATGCGCTACAAAGGTGAAGATGTGCCACTAAGGGCTTGTCGGCAACGTAATGTGCTCCGTGTATTCCTCGTTCTTTTCAGTCAACCCCAGCACAGGCCCTCGGATGCGCTACAAAGGTCAATATGTGCGACTGGGGGCTTGTCGGCAACGTAATGTGCTCCGTGTATTCAATGTTCTTGTCCGCCACCCTAGCACAGGCCCTCGGATGCGCTACAAAGGTGAAGATGTGCCACTGGGGGCTTCTCGGCAACGTAATGTGCTCCGTGTATTCCTCGCTCTTGTCCGCAACCCTAGCACAGGTCCTCAGATGCGCTGCAAAGGTGAAGATGTGCCACGGGGGGCTTGTCGGCAACGTAATGTGCTCCGTGTATTCCTCGTTCTTGTCCGAAACCCTAGCACAGGCCGGATGCGCTACAAATGTGAAGATCTGCCACTGGGGGCTTGTCGGCAACGTAATGTGCTCCGTGTATTCCTCGTTCTTGTCCGCAACCCTAGCACAGGCCCTCGAATGCGCTACAAATGTGAAATCTGCCAATGAGGGCTTGTCGGCAACGTAATGTGCTCCGTGTATTCCTCGTTCTTGTCCGCAACCCTAGCACAGGCCCTCAGATGCGCTACAAAGGTGAAGAACTGCCACTGGGGGCTTGTAGGCAATGTAATGTGTTCCGTGTATTCCTCGTTCTTGTCCGCAACCCTAGCGCAGGCCCTCGGATGCGCTACAAAGGTGAAGATGTGCCACTGGGGGCTTGTCGCCAACGTAATGTGCTTCGTGTATTCATTGTTCTTGTCCGCAAACCTAGCAGAGGTCCTCTGATGCGCTACAAAGGTGAAGATCTGCCAATGCGGGCTTGTCGGCAACGTAATGTACTCCGTGTATTCCTCGCTCTTGTCCGCAACCCTAGCACAGGCCCTCGGATGCGCTATAAGGGTGAAGATCTGCCAATGCGGGCTTGTCGGCAACGTAATGTGCTCCGTGTATTCCTCGCTCTTGTCCGCCACCCTAGCACAGTCTCTCGGACGCGCTACAAAGGTGAAGATGTGCCACTGGGGGCTTGTCGGCAACGTAATGTGCTCTGTGTATTCCTCGCTCTTGTCCGCAACCCTAGCAGAGGCCCTCAGATGCGCTACAAAGGTGAAGATGAGCCACTGGGGGCTTGTCGGCAACGTAATGTGCTCCGTGTATTCCTCGTTCTTGTCAGGCAACCCCAGCACAGCCCCTCGGATGCGCTACAAAGGTGAATATCTGTAAATGTGGGCTTGTCAACAACGTAATGTGCTCCGTGTATTCCTGGCTCTTTTCCGCAACCCTGGAACAGGCTCTGAGATGCGCTACAAAGGAGAATATGTGCCACTGGGGGCTTCCGCAACGTAATGTGCTCCGTGTATTCCATTTTCTTGTCCGCCACCCTAGCACAGGCCCTCGGATGCGCTACAAAGGTGAAGATGTGCCACTGGGGGCTTGTCGGCAACGTAATGTGCTCCGTGTATTCCTCGCTCTTGTGCGCAACCCTAGCACAGGCCCTTATATGCGCTACAAAGGTGAAGATGTGCCACTGGGGTCTTGTCGTCAACATAATGTGCTCCGTGTATTCCTCGTTCTTGTCAGGCAACCCCAGCACAGGCCCTCGGATGCGCTACAAATTTGAATATCTGCCAATGCGGGCTTGTCGGCAACGTAATTTGATCCGTGTATTCCTCGTTCTTGTCCGCAACCCTAGCACAGGCCCTCGGATGCGCTCCAAAGGTGAACATGTGCCAATGGGGGCTTGTCGGCAACGTATTGTGCTCCGTGTATTCCTCGCTCTTGCCCGCAACCCTAGCACAGGTCCTCCTACAAAGGTGAAGATCTGCCAATGCGGGCTTGTCGGCAACGTAATGTGCTTCGTGTATGTATCGTTCTTGTCCGCAAATCTAGCACAGGTCCTCGGATGCGCTACAAAGGTGAAGGTGTGCTAATGCGGGCTTGTCGGCAACGTAATGTGCTCCATGTATTCCTTGTTCTTGTCCGCAACCTTAGCACAGGCCCTCGGATGCGCTACAAGGGTGAAGATCTGCCAATGCGGGCTTGTCGGCAACGTAATGTGCCCCGTGTATTCCTCGCTCTTGTCCGCCACCCTAGCACAGGCCCTCGGATGCGCTACAAAGGTGAAGATGTGCCACTGGGGGCTTGTCGGCAACGTAATGTGCTCCGTGTATTCCTCGTTCTTGTCAGGCAACCCCAGCACAGGGCCTCGGATGCGCTACAAAGGTGAATATCTGCCAATGTGGGCTTGTCGGCAACGTAATGTGCTCCGTGTATTCCTGGCTCTTTTCCGCAACCCAGGAACAGGCCCTGAGATGCGCTACAAAGGTGAATATGTGCCACTGGGGGATTGTCGGCAACGTAATGTGCTCCGTGTATTCCTTGTTCTCGTCCGCAACCCTAGCACAGGCCTTCGGATGCGCTACAAGGGTGAATATGTACCACTGGGGGCTTGTCCGCAACGTAATGTGCTCCGTGTCTTCCTCGCTCTTGTCCGCAACCCTATCACAGGCCCTCCTACAAAGGTGAATATCTGCCAATGTGGGCTTGTCGGCAACGTAATGTGCTCCGTGTATTCCTGGCTCTTTTCCGCAACCCTGGCACAGGCCCTGAGACGCGCTACAAAGGTGAATATGTGCCACTGGGGGCTTGTCGGCAACGTAATGTGCTCCGTGTATTCCTTGTTCTTGTCCGCAACCCTAGCACAGGCCCTCGGATGGGCTACAAGGGTGAAGACCTGACAATGTGGGCTTGTCGGCAACGTAATGTGCTCCGTGTATTCCTCGCTCTCGTCCGCAACACTAGCACAAGCCCTCCTACAAAGGTGAAGATCTGCCAATGCGGGCTTGTCGGCAGCGTAATGTGCTCCGTGTATTCCTCGCTCTTGTCCGTAACTCTAGCACAGGCCCTTGGATGCGCTAGAAATGTGAAGATATGCCACTGCGGGCTTGTCGGCAACGTAATGTGCTCCGTGTATTCTTCGTTCTTGTCGGCAAACCTAGCACAGGCCCTCGGATGCGCTAGAAAGGAGAAGATCTGCCATTGCGGGCTTGTCAGCAACGTAATGTGCTCCGTGTATTCCTCGCTCTTGTCCGCAACCCTAGCACAGGCCCTCGGATGCGCTACAAAGGTGAAGATCTGCCACTGGGGGCTTGTCGGCAACGTTATGTGCTCCGTGTATTCCTCGTTCTTGTCCGCAACCCTAGCACAGGCCCTTGGATGCGCTACAAATGTGAAGATGTGCCACTGGGGGCTTGTCGGCAACGTAATGTGCTCCGTGTATTCCTCGCTCTTGTGCGCAACCCTAGCACAGGCCCTCATATGCGCTACAAAGGTGAAGATGTGCCACTGGGGTCTTGTCGTCAACATAATGTGCTCCGTGTATTCCTCGTTCTTGTCAGGCAACCCCAGCACAGGCCCTCGGATACGCTACAAATTTGAATATCTGCCAATGCGGGCTTGTCGGCAACGTAATTTGATCCGTGTATTCCTCGTTCTTGTCCGCAACCCTAGCACAGGCCCTCGGATGCGCTCCAAAGGTGAACATGTGCCAATGGGGGCTTGTCGGCAACGTATTGTGCTCCGTGTATTCCTCGCTCTTGCCCGCAACCCTAGCACAGGCCCTCCTACAAAGGTGATGATCTGCCAATGCGGGCTTGTCGGCAACGTAATGTGCTTCGTGTATGTATCGTTCTTGTCCGCAAATCTAGCACAGGTCCTCGGATGCGCTACAAAGGTGAAGGTGTGCTAATGCGGGCTTGTCGGCAACGTAATGTGCTCCATGTATTCCTTGTTCTTGTCCGCAACCTTAGCACAGGCCCTCGGATGCGCTACAAGGGTGAAGATCTGCCAATGCGGGCTTGTCGGCAACGCAATGTGCCCCGTGTATTCCTCGCTCTTGTCCGCCACCCTAGCACAGGCCCTCGGATGCGCTACAAAGGTGAAGATGTGCCACTGGGGGCTTGTCGGCAACGTAATGTGCTCCGTGTATTCCTCGTTCTTGTCAGGCAACCCCAGCACAGGCCCTCGGATGCGCTACAAAGGTGAATATCTGCCAATGTGGGCTTGTCGGCAACGTAATGTGCTCCGTGTATTCCTGGCTCTTTTCCGCAACCCAGGAACAGGCCCTGAGATGCGCTACAAAGGTGAATATGTGCCGCTGGGGGATTGTCGGCAACGTAATGTGCTCCGTGTATTCCTCGCTCTTGTCCGCAACCCTATCACAGGCCCTCCTACAAAGGTGAATATCTGCCAATGTGGGCTTGTCGGCAACGTAATGTGCTCCGTGTATTCCTGGCTCTTTTCCGCAACCCTGGCACAGGCCCTGAGACGCGCTACAAAGGTGAATATGTGCCACTGGGGGCTTGTCGGCAACGTAATGTGCTCCATGTATTCCTTGTTCTTGTCCGCAACCCTAGCACAGGCCCTCGGATGGGCTACAAGGGTGAAGACCTGACAATGTGGGCTTGTCGGCAACGTAATGTGCTCCGTGTATTCCTCGCTCTTGTCCGCAACCCTAGCACAAGCCCTCCTACAAAGGTGAAGATCTGCCACTGGGGGCTTGTCGGCAACGTTATGTGCTCCGTGTATTCCTCGTTCTTGTCCGCAACCCTAGCACAGGCCCTTGGATGCGCTACAAATGTGAAGATCTGCCACGGGGGGCTTGTCGGCAACGTAATGTGCTCCGTGTATTCCTCGTTGTTGTCAACAACCCTAGCACAGGCCCTCGGATGCGCTAGAGAGGTGAATATCTGCCAATGCGGGCTTGTCGGCAACGTAATGTGCTCCGTGTATTCCTGGCTCTTTTCCGCAACCCAGGAACAGGCCCTGAGATGCGCTACAAAGGTGAATATGTGCCACTGGGGGATGGTCGGCAACGTAATGTGCTCCGTGTATTCCTCGTTCTTGTCCGCAACCCTAGCACAGGCCCTGGGATACGCTACAAATGTGAAGATCTGCCACTGGGGGCTTGTCGGCAACGTAATGTGCTCCGTGTATTCCTCGTTCTTGTCCGCAGCCCTAGCACAGGCCCTGGGATACGCTACAAATGTTAAGATCTGCCACTGGGGGCTTGTCGGTAACGTAATGTGCTCCGTGTATTCCTCGTTCTTGTCCGCAACCCTAGCACAGGCCCTGGGATACGCTACAAATGTGAAGATCTGCCAATGCGGGCTTGTCGGCAACGTAATGTGCTCCGTGTATTCCTCGTTCTTGTCCGCAACCCTAGCACAGGCCCTGGTATACGCGACAAATGTGAAGATCTGCCACTGGGGGCTTGTCGGCAACGTAATGTGCTCCGTGTATTCCTCTTTCTTGTCCGCAACCCTAGCACAGGCCCTGGGATACGCTACAAATGTGAAGATCTGCCAATGCGGGCTTGTCGGCAACGTAATGTGCCCCGTGTATTCCTCGTTCTTGTCCGCAACCCTAGCACAGGCCCTGGGATACGCTACAAATGTGAAGATCTTCCAATGCGGGCTTGTCGGCAACGTAATGTGCTCCGTGTAATCCTCGCTCTTGTCCGCAACCCTAGCACAAACCCTCGGATGCGCTACAAAGGTGTAGATCTGCCAATGCGGGCTTGTCGGCAACGTAATATGCTCCGTGTATTTCTAGCTCTTGTCCGCAACCCTGGAACAGGCCCTCAGATGTGCTACAGAGGTGAAAATGTGCCACTGGGGGCTTGCCGGCAACGTAATGTGCTCCGTGGATTCCTCGTTCTAATCCGCAACCCTGTCACAGGCCCCCGAATGAGCTACGAAGGTGAAGATCTGCCACTCATGGCCAGGATTCTGGTTCATCCACCCCTAGTTCACAAAGCCGCCACCCTGTGCCGCTTGAATTTGAGCTCCTCCTCCTTCTCTTACAATTTTCCTCCCTGGTTTGAGAGAGATACGCTAGTAAGCTTCTCCCATTGCGTTTTTTCTTTTTTTGTATTTTCACCCAGCGTGTTCAAGGTGGGCTGACTGTGCGGCTCCCCTAGTCTGTTCCTTCACTGGGGTGCAAGAAAGAAAAAAGGTGGGGTGGGTTTAACGCGGCGTACACGCGCCGTCTTTGTCCGACTTTGAAGTGTCATCTGTCAGAAACTACTGCACGTATATATGCACATCACACAAGATATGTCTAAACGTTCCAGAATCCGTACATAACTTTTTCAGGAGAATGAGATTGCCAAACGCGGCTGATGAAGACAAGCTTGTTGCTACGATAATCACAGTGGGGCCCTAAAAGCCCAACAGTTGCTCTCATTAACAACATCATCCGTAAGTTGTCTAAACTGTGAAGAATGAGGTAAATGCACGTCTACAGGACGAAATAAGCTGCATCACGAACACTTAACAGCCTGGACAGCCGTTAGGTGGAGAGTGAACTGAACAAATAATGGAATTTGAGAAGTTAGACAGCCACGGCAAACAATTACTGTCAGTAGCAGGAAGCTAAGGTAGCCTCAACGCATAGTTCAACGGTCGCTATTTTCGTTTAGTAACGTCCTACATAGCACGATTATTTTTTTTATATTTACGAAATTATTTTTCGATCATTTTTTTCTGTGTGAGCTAATTTGTGCACTTCAGAAATGGTCTCAGAAGCAACAGGGGCATTGTCACAACGGCTAACCAGAAACACGTGTCATGAGTTTAAATCCCAGTTATAGCACGAACCTCTTAAGACCCACAGAAAAGACTGCCTATGTACTATAGCAGTACAGATGTTGCAATGTGCTACGGACCCTTTTCAAAACTCTGAATGTCCGCTTTCTGCATAGCGCAAACTCCTTCTCCATTGCGGCCAAACCGGTTTGGGGTCAAAATTGTAGACATCTATTGGCAGGTTAAGCCGGAACCCTTTCCTGCGTACACCAACCCTTTGGTGCTGTCGGGATAAGGGGATTGTGCTTAAGTCACTGCCTTGCAAGTACAATTCACCCTCCCCGCTGCTGTCAAATAGGAAGGGTGAAAGGCAAATTGTGCCAAGACCCTGCTCATCACTCAATGAGTCTAGAGCATAATGCGGGGAATAGAATTTTTTAGCGCTGCACCCAACTTCTCCCCGTGGGACGGTCCGCGTCTCCATGGTAAAGGTTTTTGCTTTGCAGAAAACCTGATGATTGGACGACTGAACAGAACTAGCGGCCGTATAAGCATCAGTAAGAACCTTGTGTTGCGGATTTGTTTACACTTTATTGTTTTTATTTTTTCCGAAAGGGGCTGCAGTGTTATGAGTCGGTATAGTACTGGCTGATGTATGGTGACCGGATACATACGGCAGGATATGCGGCTAATTTGGTGCATTTCATATCTGCGAATAACGTGACTCACCATAATTGTCAAGTTTTTTCGCAACGGGGAAAAAATTAGGTACAGTAATTAAGTCTATTGACGAGCTGTGAATGCGAAAGATTGCGCGCGTGGTGTTCGGCTGCGGCGATGGCGTGCTGCTCTAATGCAAAGGCCTGCAAAGCTGATATGTTCACGCCGCCCGAATGGAAGTTGATGAAGATGACGATACCCAAACCCAGCTCGAGCCCCTGTGCTTTCTTGCTATCGCTCCCCTTTATACTTCTCGTCGCTATCCTTTCCCTTTCACCTCCGCCGGCTGCAGCTCGGGTGCTTAAGATATTAGATAGCAATTTCCACTGCCGGCAACATTCTTTTCTTTCAATTTTGAAGCGAAAGCTTCACTATGCTACCTCGTAACGATTTCGCTGTGCTTGCGGTTTTGACCTTCAAGTGAGCCAGAGGTCAAACCTCTTACGGCGCGGTTCGGGTGTCCACCGATATATGTGAGACAGTTACTGCGCCATTTCCTTTCTTCAAAACCAATTTTAAAAACTAATCTTGAAAATGAAAGTTGAAAATTGGTTGTTGGAGAAAGGAAATGGCGCAATATCTGTCTCTCATATCGGCTGACACCTGAACCGTGTCGTAAGAGAAAGGAAAAAGGAGGGAGTAAAAAAAAGAAGAAAGAGGTGCCGTAGTGGAGGGCTCCGGAATAATTTCGACCACCTGAGGATCTTTAACGTGCACTGACAACCCCATACCTGCTTCCTGATGCCTGCTTTATTATCTGCTGCGGGTCCTCGGGTCCAAGATATTAAACTTATTCTTGAAATATGGCAGAGTGCTTGAAGCACTCAGGCACGGCTCGGTCTGGCATTGCACTACCTCCGGGATCGGCCCGGGGCCTACGGGCCTATTTGCGCGCGCGCCTTTTCTATCTTTGCTCTCCTCTCTATCCTTTAACTCTCCTCCTTTTGGCACGCGGCAGCGAGCGTGGCTCGGCTTGAGCCAGTAGGCAGGCCTGTGCATTTTTCTTTTCTTTCTTCCTATCAGCAACAGCAGCAGCAGCAGTGCACTGACATCACGCCATAACCACCTCCCTTTGTTCGGAACCCACTTCGGGAGGAATTTTATTTACGAAACTTAATTTTTATTTTTTCTGATTAGGTCACGTGGTTTTTTCAAACCTCTGAGGTAGACAACAACGCCTTATTTTCCGCCGTATAAGCTGCTATGCCTTCGCAATAAAAGAAAATATGCCGCCTTCTACATACGAATGGTGCTTTAATGCTGGTCCTGTTACCAAGACTGCTTACACACAGCATGTGTTTCCTGCACTTATACAGAATTATGGTGATAGCTTGCTCTGCGTACAAATGATTGAATAATAGCATTTAAACGTATAACCATTTTCGGGATGCGCTTGTGTAGTAATTGTACCTGCATTCACGTGACTTTCCCCAGTCAGAAAAAACCATTGAGACCAATTGAGAATTCCAAATGGTTCCAGTTGGGACCAAATGGTTCCAGTTGGGACCAAATGGAATCAGTTGGTCTGCCAATGGGTTCCAGCTGGAACCAATTGGGATGTAGTCACCCAATTGGTCAGACCAATTGGGTAAACCTATTGGTCTACAAATCCCAACTGGGCATTCCAATTGGTTCCCACAATCCCAAATGGTTTTGCAACCTCCAATGGAGAATACAACTGGTTCCTTCAATCCCAAATGGTTTCGTTGATTCCAATTGGTTTTGCAGATTTCAGTTTACAAGATTTTAAATGGTGTCACCTTGCTCAATAGCGGGGTCGCCTCTATGTGGATGATATTATTGATCAGTTCGGGGAAAGTGATCAGGGAGCTATGCCAGATGAGAGTGTTGTAAAAATGTTCTTATTTAACTTTTCAGAATATGCTTACCTGCTTGAAATTTTCACAAAAGCATATGAAAATCAGTTTGTGTATAAAAGTTTTAATGACACCGAAAACAAAATAGCCAATGCAAGCACATAATTTATTTGAAAATGTGCAACAATAAGATGGCACAAGAAAAATGAAGCATTATAATACAAGCAAAAAAAGTATGTACAAAAATGAGACTAGCGCTTGAAATCTGGTCAAGAATGTCAGTGTCAACTCCTATAATGCATGCACTGAAGGGAGTGGTCATTACACAATCCAAAGCAGAAATGCAAAGAGACTGCCATGGTAGCTCAGTGACTAGGCACCTGGATGCATGGCGTATCCTTACCAAGCCATAGAGCAGCCAAGATGAGCTTCCTCATTCTTATTTCATTCCCAGCCGCGACAGTCAAACGGTTTGATGGAGACCAAATACAATCGATCTGAGCTCTGTGCATTGTGAGGGCACTCTAAAACACCCCAGGAGGTCGAATATTCGCAGTTTACTTCTAGTACTGCATCCGTCCAAGGAAATTTAAACCGTACATAGCACAATACAACATGTATAAGTGCACAAAATGAGAAATAATTTCATTTTAGAACTGTGATGGAGCTATGTAAATGGCCATGCAGAGCAACTCATCTGATACAGTAATACAACTGCATCTGCCGAGTGGATTTCACGTGAAATAGTTGGCAGCTCAGTGGTTAAGACGCTCGACTATTGACCAGAGTATGAGTGTTCAGTCCCGACTATTTCGATGGAGCTGAAAGACAATGCACCCGTGTGCTGTGCGATGTCAGCACACAGTAAACATCCACATGTGGCTTAAATCCAACCGCAACCCCTCCACTACAGCACCTCTCACACTCAGCTGCTTTGGGACACAAAACCAAGGCAACTCGCTCGGATGCTGACCCGAAAGACGCTGGTTCGATCCCGGCTGTGGCGGTCGAGTTTCTATGGGGCGAAATTCTAGAGGCCCGTGTGCTGTGCAACGTCAGTGAACATTAAAGAACCCCAGGCGGTCGAACTTTCTGGAGCCCTTCACTATGGCGTCCCTCATAGCCTAGGTGAGTCGCTTTGGGACGTTAAACCCCCTAAACCATGAACCAAAACTAAGACAAGTCAACTGTGGCAGCCAATGGCAGGGAGGTCAACCAATAAGATTAGCAGTTTGTAAGGATAAGGTGGTTGCTACTGGGATAGAACCAGGTAACTGAAAGTGAATGGGGAAGTAGGACGTTAAAACCCCATAAACCATGGACCAAAACTAAGGCAAGTCAACGGTGGCAGCCAGTGGCAGGGAGGTCAACCAATAAGATTAGCAGTTTGTAAGGATAAGGTGGTTGCAACTTGCATAGAACCAGGTAACTGAATGTGAATGGGGAAGTCCTTTAACGGGCCACAGAAAGGGGTGTTTGAGCTTGGCTTTAAAATGCTTACACTATGTAGAGTACAGGCCACCAAGCGACCATGCCGAGTACAAGACCTCAAAAGCGAACGGGAAATTTACGATACACTTTTAAAAATTCCCGCCTTTGCACCTCGCGGTGAAACGCGGTGCCAGGCTTTCGCGCGAGAACCTGGCATACGATGTCACATGGTGCAAGTGGCGTCAGCAGCCGGGGGTTATCATTGGTTCCCAGCGCCAAATTCTTTCAGACGTCAAGCGCCATCGCGGCCACTATGTGTGTGTCACAGCCGGCGGAGGTAGGGGCAGGGAAGAGTGGGTGGGGCCGGTGGAGGAGCACTGTCGTTTTGGCATGCGAGAGTAGAGGGAAAGGCACGAAGACATAGAAGTTCAAATTTTGTCTATATGTAACTCAGCTTCCACAAAACACATTAAAATAATTCTTGCTGGAGGATAATTATAAAGCGGTGCCTTTTAACATCCCAGGTGGATCGCAACTTTACTGAGAGCCCCTTTCTAGGTCCGTGTAACACAATGGGCAGAGGTGGACTGGCAAAGAATAAAATGCGTGAAACACCGGCTATTCTCTACAATTGAGTTCACAAGAAATCTACACAAAAACAAGAGCCCTAACTCCACTACAGTATCTCAGGGCCAGAGTCGCTTTGGAACAGTAAACACCATGATTTTTAATTTTTCCAATACTGACATCACGGAGACTGTTTTTCAGAAAATATTTAGCAACTAGCCTGCAAGAGTGTTCTCAAACATTAAAGAACAATGGAATCAGACAAAACTGTGATTGTATTACACTCTGCGTGTCTTGTGTGACCTCAATACTGTTAACTCTGATGTTACAGGTATTGTTGCATCACGGAAACCTGAAGTAAGAAAAAAAATAGAATTGTGATTATTTGACAAGCACAGACAAAAGGCATGTGGTGATTCATGTATATTAATGTCTGACATCCCATCGGCCATGCTATGCTGAATACGCTGGTTCTAGTGGAATCACTGAGGAGCATTGGACTCTATCAATCCTTGAGGGAGGCTACCTAGGACCACCCGAATGCCGGCTCTCTTGACCCGCCGCGGTGGCTCAGTGGTAATGGTGCTCGGCTGCTGACCAGAAAAACGCTGGTTTGATCGCGGCCGCGGTAGTTACGTTTCGTTGAAGGCGAAATACTAGAGGCCCGTGTTCTGTGCGATGTCAGTGCACGTTAAAAAATCCCCGGTGGTCTCAATATCTGCACTTCCAGAGCCCCCTACTAGGCATCTCTTATGCCTGAGTTGCTTTCGGACAATAAACATAATGAACCAACCAACCAATCATTAAAAAGTACACACAAAAGTTAAAATCAAGTGCTACCCCACTTAGAGATTCAAAGACCTCAGAACTGCTGAAACAAATGTACTACCCAGGTCAACGAACACACACGTTTTTTCAATCTGTGTGATCCGCAACAATGTCAGCACACTTTCATGCCTTACAACTCTTAGCACATGACGCGAAATTAATGCACCGAACTTTTCAGGCAGGCACTTCAGCAGCTGAATGACAGCAAATGTGCTTTCCCCACAACAGAGAATATTCCTAAGGATGCCATATGATCCATTTGAATGAAGAACAACTTAATTATTAGTTCTCCTTCCCACAGCATAATTTGAGCTGGTAAAAATGCAGCCATTTCTATACATTCTTGCATACTGCACAGCACTTTCCGTCAGCATATGGATGTTTCTTATTTAACACGGCGGCTGCAAGAATGGTGTGCCCTTCCCAAAGAATCGTGCCTCACCGGGAATAGCAACACTATTTAGTGTCCTGGAGCCCGAACCTAGAGTGGCACTATAGGATGCAACTCTAATAGAAGTTGTTGCCTCACTGAACTTGTTAACCAAGCCATCCACTTGCAGGACTCTGCATACTTGTTGTGGAATGCCATTGCCAGCTTTGACTGCTTGCTTTAAGGTCCCATCACCAGGCTCAAATGGGAAGGCTGAATGAGCCCACAGTGGCCCCCAATGGCGCACACTTTTTGTCAGGCGAAGGAGTTGGTGCACATTAAAGGTCATGCACTCCTTACCATACAAATGTTGTGCATAACCATGGAAGGTCACTAGGTATACTTCAGCAACGTTTAGGTCTGAGGAGGAAATTTTTTCTTGCACCAAGATTTGTATAGCCTCTACAAGATGTGCCCAGTGGTCTAAGTATTTTTTTCCAATATGCCTTCAAGAACTGGTAAAACTATAAAAAAGAATCCAATTTTTCCATTCTTTAGCCTTCCACCTCTTTCTTTCACGTGTTGGCCTTGGAAACCTTCTCACTTCTTTTGGAGGTGCTACTGACTGAATCTTTTTATCGAGTTCTTGCTCTGAGCCTATATAATATGCATGAGCTGAGGGCTGAAGCCATAACTCTAAAAACTGTTTCCCCACCCCTAACAAAACACAATGCATATAGTCAGGAACAAAGCTCCAGACTATATGAAAATGTGGCAGGTTGATGAGTGGGGAAACACTTTTTACTCCATTTACAGGCTTATTTTGAACGGCAGCCTCCATGTCATTGATCATCTGCTCCTCTGTCCGATCTGGGCACTCATTAACAACTGGATATTTCGTTGCCTTTCCAACTCTCTCGCCTCTTTGGAGACACCAGTTACAACCGAAATAACCATTGAACTGGGTTACTCCCTGCATTGGTGCTCTTGCCACAGCGTCAACTGAACAGCAAATGCAGAAAGCATGAAACACTTCTGCATGACCTTTGTAGTTAAGTAAAAAGCCGTTCGTGGAAAGACTGTTCATATCTTGCACAAAAATATTTTGAAGCATTTCCATGCACGGCTTATCCTTGCAAAATCATAGAGCAGCCAAGATGAGTTTCTTCATTCTTTCTGCTGCAGGAACCTCATTTACGATCAGCTGAATAGGCCAAATTGAAGTATTGCTTGATTTAAATAGAGGAGTACAGTCAGCATTTAGTGTAAAGCTGATCCTATGGCCAGCATCACAGGTAGCAGCAAGAAAGTCACGGTACATAGCTCCATCACAAATGTCAGACAGCTCATCAGTGCACGGCAGAGGCTGCGTGAGATCAAGGAACTCGCATCCTGCTCAGACTTTTTGCAGCTGAGGAACAACGTCTAACATGACAAAAAAAGGTGCCTCAGACACTGACCACCACTTCTTGCATTTTGGGCAATTAAACTGCTTTTTTTCAACCTCCCCCACATGTAACAGTTTTTTCCGTTTTTTTTTCGGTTAGAGAAACTACGCAAGTTGAGCGCAGCACATATGCAGCTCGGAATGTCACTTACAGCGCCGGCGCATTCGGGGTCACATCTCTGCTATCGCAGGGCCGTAGTCATTGGCAAGCATTGTTGCGAACTTTGGTGTAAATAAGTCTTATAGGGTCCTCGCACTCGCTTTTTAGAATGTTCCATTGGAATCGATGGCGTTTGCAACCCCACAGGTGATTTTCCCCTCCTTAATTGTGAATCACTTGCAACCGATGCAAGCGGCAAGATCCCACGGAGGATGTTGTTGTTAGCCTATCAAAAGATGGCACATACCTACACTGGGGGATCGGCCAAGAATCGGGTGGCTATTCACCTGAACACAGTTAATAAAAAAGGAAAAGCACGCGGGAGCGCAACACCGGTGAATTCTTCGTCATGAACAGAAAAGGGATGAGAATTTTGATTTCAAAGTAATAAGAATAATAATAAAGAGAGGGATTAAATAATAATGATTCAGTCAAAATGTAATAATTGATAGAAAAGAAAAGTTTGGAACACTTAGCAAGGCAGTCGGTGAGATTCTATAAGGAAATTTATAACAGCGGTGCAAACAGATCTGTGGCTGAACCCAAATGTGGTGGCGCCAAATGAGAAAGAAAATGCGGTAGCCGTCTTTGTTGTCGCTTCTGGTAATAGGCCACAATGAGCATCGAGAGATACGTATTCTACAAGCAGATATCAACCACAATGGTATCTACCTTGCATGCTTTTGTAGCTAGAGAGAAAAATGTTTTAATACAATTTTGTGTTTAGGAAGCCAATTATTTTTGCATGCACACGACTGTGCTGAAAATCCAAAACAAGCCTCCATCAGGGAGCCATTAGCCAGTAGGCCCAGCAGCGCTGTCACACTTCCAACTGAACCGCTGAACCACGTGAAGGCCAGCTAAACACCGTGTTCGCGTTTTGAATCGTGGTTGTCTTGGTCGTCCTGCATTTTTGCAATATGCCTGATTACGCGTACGTACGGTACAAGGACAACAACAGCTTCGCTATTGTTCCTGTCACCAATGTGAGGGGTTTTCATCCCGCAAAAAAAAACGACTTTTCAGCGCGAACGTACTTTGTGAAATGGACGGACGCCGATGACGAGAGCCATTATTACGCTTCAAGAATCCTAGTTCTTGGAGGTGAGTACAAAACTGGGTCCATGTAATACCGGGAAATGAGTGCGCATGTGCGTTCTACTGGGCATTGTGCTGAAGAGCGGCACCGCGCGCACTGTGATGCGCGAATCTTACGACTGATCATATTACTAGCTAGCCCTGATATGTAACCCTTATCTCCTGTTATTCGCCTTAATTATTTGACTTGCTATGTGAAATTCTGGATTCTTTTTAAGCCCTCAGTCGACATAACACGTGTAGAAAAAATTCTAGTGCAGCCATGAGCATGAAAATGATTCGAACCATGCGGATTCGTAAAATATGCAATAAGTTCCAGAGGCAGTAATATCGGGAAAGAAATTGTCAGATATATATGATGCAAGAATTCCACAACTGCAGCATACTTTATAATACTCTTAAATTGGAGAAGCTGCAGAGAAGTATGTATGAGAGCACTTGTTCTTAATTATTATGGTATACGTGCATATATGTATACCAGATGTTCTTGCTTCAAGCTAGCGCTTTTACAGCTTATTTTTTTAAATCAATTTTTAGCACTTAATTTTGGTGGTAACATTCTAGGGCTTAATGTGTTCAGAAACTTTGTGCTTGATATTTTTTATTTTATTTACATGTTAAATGTTCGTCATAGTTTTTCTTGGTAGCAGTTTGGAAGTACATAGCTTAGTGTTCCGCAAGCATGTTTCTTTGATATGGAATTATAGTGCAGATGTAATAAATTAAACAATGGCAGTGTATTGTTTAAAAATCCTTGGTAATTATTTCCAGATTCTGAAAAGGAAATCCAAGCTACCTAGAAAGTGGCCGGCTGCGTGTGCAGAAAAGCTTTGTTTCCAGCACAAGCGAGGACGAGCCTAATGAGGTACGTACAGTGCTCAGTGTAGTAGTATGACGATCACACTCTTTGTTAAAACATACCAGATATGTAGAAAGCAGTTGACTTTGTTTACAGACGGAGAACGAAAGGAAAAAAAAAGAGGACAATGCCAAAAAATGACCTCTTTGAAATGATCGAAAAGAAGAAAAGAGAAAAATCAAGGAGCAAGAAGTGAGGAGACGGAAAAAATGCAAGGAAAACTTGAAAGGGCAGAGAAGGAATTGAAAAAAAAAAGGAGGAAATGATAGCAAGCCTGAAAAGAGCCATAGAAAAACAGGAAGAAAGAATAGTCAAGTTATCGACACTGAATGAGGGCCTTCAAGAAACGATTATAAAGATGAAAGATGTTGAAGGTATGTCACTGATTACTTATATTTGCAGGAGTAAATTTATTGCATTACTTCGAATGGAAGAACTTCTCAAACACCCTTTTCAAGTAGGATTGTTTTGTTCAAGAAAACAGCTGCTTCTTTCAGCAAAAAACTTGACATAGGCAGAGAACCTGCTATAAAAAGACGTACCCACATCATCTGTGAGATGTTGCATATGAAACCGAAGCTTTAATATTTTTGCTGAAATTATGCATGCAAAATGCAATGCGATCTTAATAAAGAATTAGCGAAGTGAAAGCAGTGTGAGTAAACATATCGATTTACCTGTCCTGTTTAGGGCAGCAATGCATACCAGTAAAGCTCTTGCAGTACAGAAATCTTTGTTGCTGTCACATTTTGCTCCTTTTGTGAATTTTTTTCATGCGTTTCTGAGCCAATTTGGCACCTATTCTGAACCTTTCTTTAACCTTTCTTGTTAAAGCAGTATAGACATCTGATTTTGGTGGCATGTTTTGTTATCTACAGTGATGCGGAATACACTGCTCTGCATCAATCGCGACGTTGTACTCGCCTACAACCACTAAATAATTTAGAATCGAATTTTTCTGTCGGGCTGTTTTGGTTTAAGTGTGAACAGCTGAACGATGGCTGTGAATCAAAGTGTTGTTATATGTCATGTGAGGCATGGAAACACTGGAATATAATCACTGCCTCATCATCTTATTTCACTACAGTGCGGAAGCCAGCCTTCCTCAAGAACTGGAATGACAACAAATGTAGAAGCAGCGATTATATTGTAGTTTTTTCATGTCTCACGGGACCTATAACCACATTTTGATGTCACAGTCAGGCATAGCTGTTGAAACTGAAACAGCATAATTATGTAGCGGTCGTAGGAGAATTCCACATCGTAATTCATTTATAATAATGCCTTATGCATTATTACAAAAAAATGAATTCAATATTTAGGTGTCTATACTCCTTTAATAAGCTGCTGCGTCTGTTGCACATATTTTTCACCTCTCTACAGCTCCAGTCTACCCGAAAGAATTCGTAACGCAGCCAAGGCCACAACAGCACTCCACTTCAAGCACTTCTGGTGCTGGTCAAGCATGATTAAAAAGCCCTGCTTCCCCGCCGCCGAGTAGCTTGGACCACTCAGTTGCCCAGGAAGAAGATCCCTTATCGGATAAGGTATGGGGACTTCAGCTAATACCTCACTTGGCAGCCTTAATATTCTTAGCTTCCTGACAAGACACACTTTCTAGATTTACAGTTTGCTGCAATTGCGAACATGAATTTTACATTTCAGCACCATTTGGCAACGAGCAAAAGCATTTAAATTATTCTGCTTTTCTTATTGTGTTTTGTCTTGCACTGCCAATATCATACCTTGTCACAAAGGGCAAGTAGGTTCCTATATATTTCATTTTACTGGTTCGCTTTGCAGTTTGACATTAAGTTAGGGTAAAAAAATGGCATTTCTGATGTCTTGCCTATGTGATGTCTCATTGTTAAGATTAGTGCATGTCTCTGTAATTGCTGTTTCTTTGTGAAGGGAAAAAAATTAGTAGGACGCTTAAGCTTAATTCGCATTAAGAGTAGACATGTTAGCGCCTTCTCCTCATTAAGCTAAGCTTTTAAGGGTTTTGGTGCAATAGAGTTCTGCATGCAGAAATAAACCCCGCTTCTTTCAGCATGAACGAGCGCCAGCAGCTGCACAAGGCCACCGCCCATGGAGCGGCTGGTATTTTTCGCGATCCGTTTGGAGCGATACTAGCTCACGGCAACTGTGGCGCGAAAATGGAACGAGCTGTATACATCATCGCATAAAAATATCAGTGCAGCAAGATGGTTAGTGTTGGCCATATCAAGCTCTTCCCCATAAGGTTTTATTAGTGTGTCCCATAAACTAGCATTATTATTTTTTGTACGCCTGCAGTAAGGCGAGATCGCAGTCCACAAAGGGCAAGGTACCACTGAGAATCTACAAATTTTTGCTTTTTTTCTTCATCTTGCTTCTGTGTATGAATGATGCAGTCATTTTTTACTTCTTGGTTTTCTTCAGATTGATCTTGGAAATGGACTTCTGATAAAGCGGACCACATGAAAAACAATAGGAGGCCGCACAAAAGATTTACTTTTCGTTAAAGACCTCCTTGGGGCAGTATGGGACCCTGCAGTCCTACTGTCCAAGTCTCTTGAAGGTATCAAGCTTCTTTGCATTCATTATTTATATACTAGGCGCTTTTGTCATGCATAAATGTTAAATTTTGCAATATGTTCCCAGGGAAACATTGCCCCCGTCACCCTGGCCGCCAAAGAAAGGAACCGCTGACTCCATGGAAGGTGGCCGTACTGAAAGGTACAGCCAACAGCGATTTAACACATAAAAGCAGTCACTAACACTTTGAATTGGGAACGCAGGATTGCAGCATTAAGCTGTTAAACAGGGTGTATATCTTCCTACTGTTTGGCTTGGTTTTCGCTGAAAAAGGTTTCAGTGCCCCTGCACAGTACAGATTATACCAGTTCTAGCTATGCATGCAGAAAGTATCAAGCAGTGGCGGTTTTAAGTAAGCTTTGCAACGTTCAGTACCGCTCTTCGCTGAGACCAACCACCAAAGTGGCTCAACAGTTTAAGCACTTGGGTGTACTGATCAGCTGTACCCAAGTGCAGAGGTTCTCAATCTTTTGAACCTGTGGAAACGCTAACGACTTGCAAAACAATGCTAAGGCACCTCATGCACCTGCAGTCGTTCCTGCCTAACATGGGTGTATAAAGGGCTTGTGAGTGTACAGATGCTCTAAAAATGCCAGAGTTCAATTAATAGTAACTATCTATACAATAGACGAGCGTATATCAAAATGCACTACCATTATATGGCAAAAATAAAGGATAAAAAAAGTGGCAGATGACGCATGCATGAATGAAGGTACGCGGGGGAACACCAAAAAGCAGTTTGCAAAACTTCTGGGTTCTTTGGAACCCTCTTTGAAAGCAACTGCCTTTCGATGTAGGTGAAATGTTATGCTAGGGATATCAGTACATGTGAGAGAACCTCAGGCTGCCCAGAATAATCTGGAGCCCTCTATGGTTTCTTTCATAGCCAGTGTGCTACTGTAGGTTACGAATATTCTGCTGATACTATTTCCGTGTGACAGTGTAGTTGGTTTCTTATATTTGCATTCATAATGACCAGACCTGTAGGCATATCTTGTTATGAAATGGAAATATCCAAGTACTGATTGATATTACAAGTTACAAATATTTGTGGATGGTGGTGTGGTGTGTGCATTGAGACTTAAAACCTATTTTCATTGTTTTCGGTTCATTGATTGTTACAGAGAGCGCCTGCGTGCTCAGCGCTTTCCTGAAGGTCATCTTGAAAACGCTCTGAAGTCATTCAACCAGTTCATATGCGAGAAAATTTCTGATATTGAGAAGACTGCCAAGCGGTATGTATGACGAGTTTTTGCAGAGTTGCAGCTGTATGCATTTTGCACATACCTTTTGGTATTTTTCTATTGTCTATTCGTTGTTTGTTCTGTGACGGTCGCTAGCTACGAATAGCCATTGCCCTTTCTGTGCTAAAACTATTGATGCCTGTGCTAATCGAATTGGTGTGTGCATTGGTGTGGAAACAGCTCTTTTTATATGGCATCTTCTCATAACTTTTACATTAAATTTTTTTTATAGCATACATACATGCAAGGATGGCGTATAACTGCCGTAGTTTTATATCTCATAAATGATTGAGAATCCCTTGTTAAATCTCGGAGCCAATTTATTAATGGAATATATGTAAAAACTTATATTTCTCTTTTAGAGGTCTCAGAACGAGGCCAATGAGTGAGCTGCAGCATGTTATATTCTTCTCAATAAAATTTATAACACTGTTGCTCTCTTTGTATTCCTTTAAGTAGTGCATGTTCACTTCACACCACTGCACGTTCTTGCAGATTCACACAAGAACCGATTGGAGTGCCTGGCTGCATTTTGTATACGCCATAATGATAGCTCCAATGGGACCTAATTGCTTTCAAAACTGGTCACAGTAAAACAAACAGACCTGTTGATTTTCGAACGCCATTGGAACCAATTGGCATTCGATACCAATTGGAACCAGTTGGTCTGCTCGCCAATTGGAACCAGTTTATTTTTAGAAACCATTGAACAACTGGTTCCAAATGGTTTCTAGTCCAATTGATTCCAACTGGTTCCAGTTGGTTTCTAGTCCAATTGGTTCCAATGGTGTCCAAAAACCAACTGGTTCCAATTGATATTCCCAATGTTTTTTTTTTTTTTTTGACTGAGTCTGTCGCCCCAGTTCACTGCCTTTTTCTGCGTGTGCGTGTGTGTGCATAGCCAGAGTCGATTTGGGACGACAAACCATAAACCAAAACGCATGGAAATATTACACGGCTCATGGAAAAGCGCGATGAAGGAGGTTCCACAATTATTTTTGGGTGTGACATAACTATGAGGGATCGGAAAGCAAGCATTGCTTTTTCATGTTGTAAGAACTCGCTCAGCGATTGCTGGGGCTATGATGCGCCAAGCACACCTTGTCACGTATTTGAAAGCAAGGCCTGACGAATGTTTCAAAGACGATTAGAGATCATATAATGGCAGGAATGTGTCCAGCCCGAACCACTTCGTTCCTTCTGTTGTTTTTCGCAACTGATCTAAGTTTTAGCTGATCCAAGTTGAGACACATCCCTTATGTTAAAGCTGAAATTTACTAACGTACCCTGACTCCCGCATCTACATGGCGTTACTGACCAGCATGGTGACGTGACTGGATTACGACCGACGCTGAATACCCCCGGGAATGCGGCCCCCTCTGCTGTTAACTGTGAATACCGAGGCGGCCGCAGATAGAACATGGTCGCAAATGAGAATCTCCAAAAGGAGGCCACATTAGGTTGTGGAGAGAAATTGAAAATAGCGAAAATTAAATGCAGCAATGGGTATGGCACATATTCATGTTTCCTACACAAGCAGCAGCACCTTAGACGTGGCTCTACAGCCTACCAAATTTCCTAACCTGTTGAGTGTTTTGCTCAATTATTTGTTCCTGTCCTTTTTGTGCAAGTTGCAAGAAAAAAAATTGGCGGTGGTTTAGCTTTGGCAAAACCTGGAGTGACGCGATAGCTACAGCTGGCCGAGTGGAACTTGGTCACGTGACCAACCACGTGACTAACCACGTGATCATCCACTGTAGCGCCACGCCGCCGACAGTTGCTCCGCACCACGTGACCAACCACGTGACAGGGTGGCGGCGCAGCCACAGGGTGGCGGTGCCGCCACCACCACGGTGCCGCCGCGCTGAAGGCTCGAATTGCTACCGTAATAATCGCTACAAAAACTAGTACAAAAATTCAAAACGGCACTTTACTTGACATGACAGAATACATTTATTATCGCATCACATCATGGTGCAGAAAAGGTCTAAATGATACATTTAGACCGTTTGCTAGAAACACAATACACTTATGCACGAAACCAGCTTGTGAAAGTGTCGGTAGTAAATATTAAGTATGACAAAACTTTACAATTTTAAATAAACGTGTACCACTTGCAACCGCCACACATCACTAGGCTGGTTGTGAGGCAAAGAGAGGTGCAATATCCGCGCTACAATGAGGTCAGCCACATGAACCGCGCCGTTTAGGAGGGAACATGGGCAGCCAGATGTGCACTGCGATGGCATTTCAACGTGCACTGCAGTAATTATAAAACACATGTGGCCTAATTTTCATGAAATAAGAAAACACGAAACAACACAGCGTGACACGATACAAAAAGTATAAACATATCATGCATCAGTACACATACAGCGTGTAAATATTGCACATCGAGACAGATTATCACAAATATGGCGAAGAATGAAGAACAATTACTACACATATAAGTAACTTTAAGCAAAAACAAAGCATTTCACTGTCGCTTAGTCGTACAAGCGAGACTGCGAGATTTAGCACTGAGTGAAGAGAAATTGTAAACCGTTACAAGCTTCAAGTGTGCACATACTGCTGTACAAAATTTTTTAGGGATTATTTCCTTAAAAAGTTAGAAATGATAAAAACTGAGGCATACAGACTTGTGGAACATCGCGAACAGGCAAGAGAACTTCTTGCTAATTGAAGTCAAGACGGCTGCTGAACACATCGCTTTTCTCTTTCTTTGCGAAGCATTTCACGCAGTTTGGGAACTAATTTTACTTTTGTTGAAATGGCAGCGGCTTTCAATTCGGTCCGCAGTTCAACCGCGTCCATATTCTCGATGCAAGCGAGAGGTGTATCCTCGCGCTCCATTTCAGGAGCGCTTCGAGCCCTATTTGTGCGACTCTCTTCAGTCATACCCTCAACCCAGTATGAACGATCGTGTTTTTTGTATGCGCGACTTGTTGTTACGTGTGCACTATTCTCAAGGCGTTTTGCCAGCTTCAGCGCATCGGCGGCAGCATTCCATTTATTGGATTTTGCATGATGCAAATGTTTCAGAATATCAATCTTTTTCTCGATGCCTTCGCTGGAAAACCACCCCAAACACTTGAATTCTTTATGCTTCTTTTATGCATGACAGGCAAGAATATACATATATGGCGTCATTCTCTCAGCCCCGTAACACTTATGCCCTAGTTCTCCAAGTTCTAAGTACGTTTTATGAAATTTGGTCGTTTCTTGCTCGATGCTTTCGCCGGTCGTGTTCAAAATGATCAATAATGCGACTAAGCATTTTCCAATGTGATATGATTTTGTTTTCTGTTTCCGGGCTCAGTTTTTCAGTGAGCCTCTATGGAAGCATTTCGAGCAGGGGCTCGCAGGAGTCTCCTTGAATACGGGTGAAATTCTTCCTTTTCATTCATCCTGCCACAGTTCAAATTTTATACCACAGCTGTTAATTGCCTGCACAATCGCTTCTGCGTGAATGCCCTTGGTGTTTATGTTCGTAACATTATCGCGGTTGTCTTTGTCCATTGCTTCAACAATCAGTCCATCAACAAGGCGATTCACGACTCTAATGCGCATATGTAAAATGTCTGGACTCACAAAAACAGGTTCATTGTTTAATAGGGGAACTACTTTCACTCCATGTTCTTCAGCAAGGCCGTCTTCTCTCATGTTTTTTAGAGTGCGCAGAAGAGGCGGCTTATTAAACTCCTCTGTGTTCGCCCCAGCTCTGCTTCGTTCCTTTAAATTTGTACGACAGAAAGGACATGGGTGCCTAGAAGACGCTGACTGCATTCCTTAGACCACGAGCAAGAATTTTAGATCTGAGCCCAGCCAGACTATTACGGGAACTTCCTGTCTCTCCAAGCTGACACTGCCCCTTTTCACAACACTGTTCACTTCATCAATCAAATCCTTCCGGCTTTCTCTAATCTGAAAATAGTTTTCATAAACATCAACGACTGCGAGCAGGCGATGAAATGTATGCCTCTGCAGCCTCCGGCTGCTGTCAATCAGGAGAAAAGAGAGAGTTGTCCAGCTTGTTCGTTTGCTGACAACACAGCCATTTCCTTCTATTTTAACCAAAATTGGCCGTGACCTGAGCTGTTCTCCTGTCATACTTCTATTCACTGCGTACTCCGCAACGGCAGTTTCTAGTTCGTGCACAAAAGACACCTCAGCGCCAGCTGCTTCTCCTGGGGTTTTAAACACAGCAGTGCTTTCGTAGAGTTTTTGCCTGTATGAATTGATGACATGGAGCGAGGGTAAATTAGGGCCAAAACCATTGCTTACAAAGTGGTTGTCTATGAGCGCGGTGATTGCACCGACGCTTTCCTTCTCGGGGGAAGAAAGATCCTGAAAGTCAGTTTTACCATTACTGCGGTATTCTTTTTTGATACCTCGCGCCACACAAATGCCGTCAATGTCAGAAAAAGTAATTTTGTGCAGTAGCCTTCGAAGGTCTTCTACGACCAACTGGCATACGTTCAATCCATAGCTTTCGAAAATTTCTTCTAGCACTTGAACTATCACACTGCCTGCAGAATGCAGCTTTCTTCTATCGGTGCTTTTCGGACCTTCCCCGACCTTTTTTCCGCAGTTGTTGAGCAAGCGGCAGTTATTGCCTGTGATGACAGGCTTTTGTTTTCTTCTTGCAGCTGAAGGCATTTTTCCTCAAAATCCTGAATGGACTTACGCAGTTCAGAAAGAGACCGTTCTGATACACCCTCCATTCGCTTCACTTCTTCTTGTAAAGTTTGAATAATGATGTCCTTGATATTTTTATTTGGATTTTGAAGAGAACTTTCCTTATCGAAGGGAATGTTTACATGGCGCTCTTTTTTAAGGAACTCCTCTTTTGCTCGCCTTTAATTTTTCTGTACTTAGTATCTACCGAGGAACAGAGGCTTCTGAATATTCTCTCTACTGCAACCTTTAAACTGTCTGGGATGGGCATGCCATGTGGAATCAAAGATTTTACTTTCACAAAATACGATTTCTCCAAAAGCGTTTTTTGCTAAAGATTTCCAGAACTGCATGATTTGTCAATGTAAATGAAATGGCACATTCAGAAATCTCTAAGCGCAAAGCTCCCGAGCTCATTTTTTAAGAAATTCTAAACAACACAAATTGAAATGCAAGGATCAATACTATATCGAAAAAAAAACCAAGTTCCAAAACGTATGCTCGCAACCTATATGTGAAAGGCGGAGGACTCACGAATACATAAAACGGGACATATTGTCACGCGTGAATGCGGTGATCACTGAACACAGGAACGCAGGATCCGGCGAACGTCTGCACCACAGCTCAAGATCACTGACACCTCCGCTTCCTCTTCTTCGAGACGGCGCGTGCTTCAGGTCAGCGCTAAGCGAAAATGCGGAATGCATTGTGTCACTGGCCCCCGGAAAAAAAACAGCATCGTCCCGATGCGTAGCCGGCGTGTTGAAAAAAAAAGTTCACCAAGGGAAGTTCACGTGTTGTGCGGCCGTATATCTAGCTCTAGCGCTACCACTCGTAGTAAGGCTTGAGGCGGACAACGTGTACCACCTCAGGGTGCTGGGAGTGCCGAGTCTTCTGAAAGCCGTCAGGAACGACTTCATAGTTCAGGTCTCCAAGTGGCCTGATGACTTTGTAAGGTCCAAAATACCGGCAGAGGAGCTTTTCGCTAAGTCCGCGTCGGCGAATGGGAAACCAGACCCACACATGGTCTCCTGATGAGTGCCGAGCATCACGGCATCGGAGGTTATAGTGTTGGGCGTCTCGGTATTGTTGGTCGAGAATCCTCACCCTGGCCAGCTGACGAGCCTCTTCAGCGAGGTGCAGGAAGGTGTGAAGATCCGCATTCGGGTCGATGTCGTCCACATGCGGTAACATGGCGTCTAGCATCGTGGTCACGTCGCGGCCGTAAACGAGACGGAACGGTGGCATGTTTGTCGTTTCCTGAACGGCCGTATTGTATGCAAAGATGACGTATTGGAGTACTTCGTCCCAAGTTTTGTGCTGAACGTCGACATACATGGAGAGCATGTCACCTAGCGTTTTGTTTAAGCGTTCCATTAAAGCGTTCGTCTGAGGCTGATAGGATGTCGTCCTTCGGTGGTCTGTATGTCTGTGGAGTAAAATCTGCTGTAGGAGGTCAGCCATGAAAGCTGTACCCCTGTCGGTGATTAGGGTCTCCGGGGCACCGTGACGCAAAACGATCTGATGGGTGAAAAATTTTGCTACGTCAAGGGCTGTGGCACTTGGCAGAGCTGATGTTTCCGCGTATCGGGTCAGATAGTCAGTTGCCACGATGACCCACTTGTTTCCCGAATGAGAAAGAGGGAACGGGCCCAGCATGTCCATCCCGATCTGCTGGAAAGGCCGCGATGGTGGTGCTATAGGCTTCAAGAATCCAGCAGGTTTTGTTGAGGGCACTTTGCGATGCTGACAGCCTCGGCACGTTCTGACGTAGTGTGCAACGTCCGACTGAAGGCGGGGCCAGTAATACTTCTCTTTGATTCTTGCAAGCGTGCGGGCTACACCCAAATGTCCAGAAGTCGGTTCATCGTGTGAAGCTTGAAGGATTTCGTCCCTTAGGCTTGCCGGTATAACAATAAGGTATTGCTGGCTGTTTGCGGCGAAATTTTTCTTTACGAGGACACCATGGCGAACGCAGAGAGACGCTACCGAGCGCTTGAAAGCCCTCGGGACAGTCGGGGGGTCCCGTTAAGAAACTCAATGAGGTCCCGAAGTTCTGGGTCGGCGTATTGTTTGTCAGCAAGGCTCGTTGCACTGATCGCATTTAAGGAACGTCGTCGTCGTAGTTGCCTCATCCGTTGGGGATTGGACGGGGGCACGCGAGAGGCAATCGGCATCCGAGTGTTTCCGGCCGGACTTGTACGCCACTGTCATGTCGTATTCTTGGAGGCGCAGACTCCATCTGACAAGGCGGGCTGATGAATCTTTGAGGGTCGCAAGCCAACACAAGGCATGATGGTCCGTAATTACAGTAAAACGTTTTCCATAAAGGTAGGGTCGAAATTTCGACGTCGCCCACACGATCGCTAGACACTCTTTCTCAGTTGCTGAGTAGTTAGCTTCAGCGCGAGACAAAGAGCGGCTTGCGGAAGCGATGACTCGCTCTCGACTGCTGTGGATTTGAACCAGAACGGCACCCATGCCTACGTTGCTTGCGTCAGTATGAAGCTCCGTATCTGCGTCTTCGTCGAAGTGAGCCAGAACTGGAGGTCCTTGCAGGTGGCGTTGAAGAGTTTCAAATGCTTGTGCTTGAGGGGCATCCCACGTGAAAGGCGTCTCTGTCCTTGTCAAGCGCGTCAGGGGCTCGGCGATTTGAGCGAAATCTTTCACAAAGCGACGGTAATAGGCACATAATCCTAGAAAGCGGCGGACTTCCTTTTGGTCCTGTGGTGGAGGGAAATTGGCAATAGCTTTGGTTTTGTCCGGGTCCGGCCGAACTCCCTCGCAACTGACGACGTGACCCAAGAAATTTAGCTCAGTGTAAGCAAAGCGGCATTTCTCAATTTTTAACGTTAGCCCAGAAGACTTTATGGCTTGCAGCACATCTTCAAGGCGCTGAAGGTGCTCCTCGAACGTTGGGGCGAACACAACAGCGTCATCAAGGTAGACGAGGCATGTCTGCCATTTCAGGTCTGCCAGAACTGTGTCCATCAGCCGTTGGAACGTTGCGGGTGCAGAGCACAAACCAAATGGCATTGCCTTAAACTCATAGAGCCCGTCCGGAGTAATAAATGCGGTTTTTTATCGGTCCCGTTCATCTACCTCGATTTGCCAATATCCTGATTTGAGGTCCATGGATGAGAAATATTTTGCATAGCAGAGGTGATCGAGAGCATCGTCGATTCGAGGAAGGGGATAAACATCTTTTTTAGTTACTTTGTTTAGGCGACGGTAGTCCACACCAAACCGCACTGTACCATCTTTTTTTCTTCACGAGGACGACAGGTGCCGCCAACGGACTACGAGAGGGCTCAATGACGTCGTCTCGAAGCATCTCCTTAACTTGACGGCTGATTGCGGCGCGTTCCGTGGAAGACACGCGGTAAGGTGACTATCTGAGAGGGTGCACGGCGTCATCTGTAATTATCCGACGCTTGGCCAAGTGTGTTCTGCCGACGCGGGAAGAAGTCGAGAAGGTATCGCCGTAGCGCTGGAGGAGATTTTCTACTTGGCCTCTCTGCTGCGGCGAAAGTGCGGGGTTAATGTCGTACTGGAAGTCGGGAACACCGGTGTGAACTTCTGTTGACGACACCATGGCAAGACTGGGCGCTCGTCGAATGTCGGCGATACCATGAACGTGGGCCACAGTAGTCCCAAGGCTAAGATGTTGGTGCTCACTGCCAAAATTTGTAAGCAGGACTTCGGTTTCTCCGTTTTCGAGGTAAACGACCCCTCTGGCGACAGCAAGGCAGCGGTCGAAAAGCATAATTGGTTTGCTTTCGACGACAGCTTCAAACTTTCACAGCGTATTCGCGCCGACAGAGACCACAACGCTCGAACGGGATGGAATGATGACGTCATCAAGGATGGAAAGAGCCGTGGGACGTTCGAAAGCTCTGTGGATTGCGTTCTCGGTGGAGAACGTCACTGACGTCGATTTAAGGTCAATGACCGCGCCATTTTCTGTCAAAAAATTCATTCCGAGGATTACGTCCCGAGAACACTGGTCGAGTACGACGAAGGTGGCCAGGTACGTGTCCTCTTCGATGGTTAATCGTGATGTGCACGTGCCAGCTGGGGTGATGACACCGCCAGTCACAGGATGCTCACCAACCTGCTAACTTTCCAGGTCCTGACGTTCTGGATCCCGGAAAGTGCCCTCCCTTCGGCCTTCTACAAACCACCTACAGGATTCTTCCGCTCACAAGAAGCGAACGCCCCTTCAACCAGATATTTCCCGCCTCAAGTGAACACCACCAGTGATCCGCCACCCACAGTGCATTTCCGGCTCTCTGCCCGGCAACCATGGCATTCACCGACGTCATCAATCACGGACCTGATCGCTGGCTACTTAACCGTCAGCAACCTGCCAGCTGCTTGGGGCATGACACCGCCAGTCACAGGATGCTCACCAACCTGCTAACTTTCCAGGTTCGTTACCTCACATTTTGCAAAGAATTAAGGAGTGATGATAGATTCCTTGTTGCGGTGTCGTGCCCCTACGACTTGAAGCGCTTTTTTGTCAGTCTTCTCCATATTTGCTGTACCACGCTTGCCTTTGATTTGCTATGCCAGCTTATGTTATTGCTGTCCGGCGATGTCGAAGAGAACCCTGGACCTCCCTCTAATAGCGACAACATTGAAATCCAGCAAGCCATCAAGCGCTTAGAAATCAGCCTAACAGCGATACACGCTGAGCTTGAGCAAATTAAATCGATTCAAAATGCACAAGAGAAGCGGATATCTGACTTTTTAAATAGCACAAATATTTTGATGCAGATAAACAAAGTGTCTCGGGCAATGTATTCAACGCAGGAGTGTCACATAACCTGGAACGTGAAATAGCCGCCTTGAAAGCAGCAAGCGTTTATACCAGCAATCGAATGCGCAGGGCAAACCTTTTGTTCTTTGGGATCAACGATTCCATCAATGAGCAATGGAAAGATTCCGAGGAAAAAGTTTTGTCACTCTGCGAAAACAATCTAGACCTAAAACTTGATCATTCATGCATAGAGCGTGCACACCGTCTTGGTAACTTTTCAACATCAAAAAAGCGCCCTATAATCGTAAAATTCGCTCATTTCAAGACGAAAGAAACCATACTGAGTTGCGGACGTAAGCTCAAAGACACAGATTTTGCAATTAGAGAGGACTTCGCTGCTCCCACGTGGTTTGCACGCTCAAAACTGTTGGCTTTCATCCGGCCGCTGAAATGTGCGTTTAAGCTTATCTTTGAAAAACTGTACGTGGGAAGCAAGTGCTACTTTTATGACCCCGCATCTGATAGTGTCAAAGAACACACCATGCCTCGCCCCACACGTCACAACGCCGCACCACCTGATGGCATCCATGACAATGGTAATTGACGCCCTGCCACACAACCCACCCGGGCTCCCTTCAGCACTCGGCCGCGCTCTTTTCTGGATTTAAACATCACATTTACTAACATACGAAGTGTAATGCCAACACGTGAAGAACTTCTCTGCTTTATCGAGGACAGCAATACAGACATCATTCTACTCAATGAAACGTGGCTACACCAGGACATATACGACCACGAAATTTTTCCCTCCAACGCTAACTTAACACTATATCGTCACGACAGACTGGGCAAAAGAGGAGGAGGAGTACTTCTAGCCGTGAAAAGCACCGTATCATCATCGCTCATTAGCCACGACGATATCATAGAACTGACGTGGGTCTGCGTACAATGTACGGGTATCAAAACAGTTTTCGGTATCTGCTACCGTCCTCCTGGAAATAGCCCATCATTCTGCAATTCCCTTCGCCTTTCACTGACATCAATTCGGAGCAAGCTACCCAACGCGCCTACCTTTCTTTTTGGTGACTTCAACTACCCGACTATCAACTGGCCTCTGCTACCAGAACCTCACAAATCACAATCAAACGAAGCAAAACAGTTCCTTGATTTAGTTCTAGATTTCAACTTACATCAAGTAATAACATGCCCAACAAGAGGCGACAATACATGGATCTTTTACTGACATCAAATCCAGACGACAATAAAAGCATAAACATATTACCGGGCTTCAGCGATCATAGCCTCCTTCATATATGCATCTCATTACCTATCAAAAAGAGATCCCCTACCCAAAAGCTTATTGCTGATTATAAGAGAGCGGACTTTAAAGCAATTAAACGGGAACTTGAACAGTTTTATGAGCACTTTAGTACTATATACTCATCTCGCTTTGTCAACACGAATTGGGAATTATATAAAAACATGATACTTAATTTACAAGCTTCTTACATTCCCACCGTCCTTATAAAGACTGATTTAAACAACCAATGGTTCAACAACCGTCTTAAAAGCCTCCTTAACAAAAAAACACGGCACTACAGGCACGCGAAACTAGTTAATAGCTGCACGGCAGGGGAGCGATACCGTCTTAGTGCAAATAATTATGTTAAAGAATTGAAGGCGTCTAAAAAGAAATTTTTTTCTTCTGATCTGCTATCAATATTACAGTCAAACCCAAGTAAATTCTGGCGAATTCTCTCCCCCAAAAGCCATACTAAGCAGTTCGAACTCTCAGGAGATGATGACCAACCGGTCGAGTTAGATCAATGCGCGACGGCTCTTACAAGTATTTTTCATCAGTGTTTTCTTCCACTAACGCTATTCTTCCATGCATGACTTTCCAGTGACTTAAATGCCAGAAATAGAAATTAATGCCGATGGAATAGCCAACTTAATTAACTCCCTGAAACTATCGTCGTCAGCTGGATGTGACCAAATTAGCACCAAAATGTTAAAGAATACTACCGCAATATCAAGTAAAATACTATACCTGTTGTTCTCACAGTCCCTAAGTACCGGCGAAGTTCCTCACGATTGGAAAAAAGCAAAAATAATTCCTATTTACAAATCAGGAGATCGGTCAAAACCAAACAACTATCGACCAATTTCGCTCACCAGCATCCCGTCCAAACACCTTGAGCACGTAATAGCATCAAATTTAATCGCTCATCTTGAATCACTAAATTACTTTTACCCGCATCAACATGGCTTTCGAAAACTACTATCATGCGAAACACAGCTCGCCGAATTCACTCACGACATCCTTCAGTACATGGACAATCGCCTAGAAATTGATGCCATCTTTCTCGACTTTTCCAAGGCATTCGACCGTGTTTCGCATAATCATCTGCTAGCTAAACTTGCTTTACTTGGAATCCCGCAAACATTACTTATCTGGCTCGAGCACTTTCTTAAAGGGCACGTGCAATTTACATTCGCCAACTGTTGCAGCTCATCGCATACTGACGTCACATCAGGTGTCCCTCAGGGCGCAGGGTTATCACCGTTGTTATTCTTAATCTACATAAATGATCTCCCATCTAACACAATAACCAAACTTCGACTTTTTGCGGATGACTGCGTCGTTTATAACATCATCCATGCCCCTGAAGACACCATTAAGCTACAAAATGATATAGACACAATTGCATCATGGTGTGAAAAATGGCACATGCCACTTAACCTAGACAAATGCCAACTCATGTCCTTTTCTCGTAAACAAACCTCTATTAACTGCACATACCATATTAATTCAACTCCCATTGCCCGAACTTCCTCTTACAAATACCTTGGCTTTCACCTGACATCATCCTTATCATGGGTCACTCATATTAATTCAATATGCTCCCAGGCCTCACGCACTCTTGGTTATCTGCGACGGAACCTAACATCAGCACCACCTGAAATCAGACAACTAGCTTATCAGACATACGTACGCCCAAAGCTTGAATACGCCTCATCCATCTGGAACCCTTCACAAGCATACCTTACAAATGAATTAAAAGCCGTTCAAAATCGAGCTGCACGGTTCATCATGTCATAGTACTCGCGTGATAGTAGTGTCACTGCACTAAAACGAGCCCTTTCTCTCCCAAGTCCCCAATCACGTCGCATCGTATCACGCCTATGCCTCCTTCATTCCTTTTTCTACCGCCCTATTAACAGGCATCCTTTGCTGCAGCCGCCATCAAGAATATCCCCTCGCCTAAACCACACTCATCCCATAGCTCCCATTAAAGGCCGCACATCAGCTATGAATGTTTCATTCTTTCCAGATGCAATAGCCCGATGGAATGCCCTACCTGATAATATTGCTTCTTGCACAGATCGAGCAATTTTCCGCACTGAATTAGCGAATCACCTGTGTCTTACGTGATGTATTCGGCTTCATCAAGTAATCTGATCCTGTGTTACTATCTCCTTTAATGTTTTTAATCTTAATGTTTTTTTTCTTAGTTTCGTTTCATTGCTTTTTGTTTTTGTTGAGCTCGTACCATATGTTGTACACACTGTTCTTGCCCCCGCCTTGTGGAATGCCCACGGGCCCTTAAGGCTTCAATAAATGAAATGAAATGAAATGAAAAATCAAATGACCCCTGGCAGTACGAAGCTGTGGACCCGTCCAAGGTGTGGTCACCTTTTTCAGAGTCGCGGCAAAAGGTCCACTGATTACCGAGTAGTCGGCGCCGGTGTCCACAAGTGGGGTGACGTCTGTACCATCGATTGAAATGCTCAGATCAGCAGTTGTAGTCGTAGGTGTACGGCAACGTCGCGGAGACCGCTCACGGCTGCGGTGCGGCACCAGGCGGTTTCGTTGCGGCGAAGAAGTGATGCGGCGAGGCGTGTTATCGGTCTGGTGATCGTCGGTGCGTCGTATAAGCGGTCGGTCATGTTTGTGCAGCAGTGGAGGATCTTGGACATGTCGCCGGTGACCAACCTTGCCCCCAAAGGTTGCCGCTTCTAGTTTTCCCGACGGGGACTAGGAGACCTGACACGCGAAATGTCGGCGGAAAAACGTCGCAGAGACGAGAAACGACGTGGAGACGGCGACCGGGCATAGCAGTGTGGTGCTTCGGGTGTCGCGGCCAGGTAATCGCTTATTTCTTGAGGCCATTGACCACGCTGTGGTCGGGGCGCATCGACACGATATCTCTGCAGACCCATACGCCGGTAACGACAGTTGCGGTAGACGTGACCGGGCCCGCCGCAGTGATAGCACAGAGCGCGATAATCGGCGGTACGCCAGACGTCGCTCTTCCGAGGGAGAAGCTGAGAAGGGTGAGGTGGGTGTGGTTGGCGGTGAATGTGGCCAGGTGTATCCGGGCGACTTGGAGGTGGCGGTGGACGGCGAACGGCTGCGGCGTATGTCATCATCTGGGGTGTTGTTTTCGGGTGAAGAGGGGCTGGCGGCATGAGCGCCTGTTGGACCTCTTCACGAATAATGTCCGAAATGGAAGAAACTTGCGGCGACTCTGGGGCTGGAAAGAGCTTTTGAAGCTCTTCGCGTACGACGGTCCGAATGGTTTCCCGAAGGATGTCGTGGCTAGAAGCGTCGACACCGCTGGTAGACATCAGCGACGGCGGAAGCTCGTACTGTCTGGATCTCATGTCGAGCATCTTTTCCATCGTAGTGGCTTCGGAAACAAATTCGGCGACCGTTTTGGGCGGGCTTCGAGCTAACCCAGCGAAGATCTGCTCCTTGATGCCCCGCATAAAAAAACGCAGCTTCTTCTCTGCGGACATGTTGGGATCAGCCCGGCGGAAGAGCTTCGCCATGTCCTCGGAGTAAACGAGGACGGTCTCATTTGGTAGTTGGACGCGTGTCTGGAGGATCAGCTCGGAACGTTCTTTCCTGAGGACGGTGATAAAAGCCTGCAAAAACTGAGTCTTGAAGGAGCCCCATGTTGTTATTGTGCCTTCTCGGTTCTGAAACCAAATACGAGCTGCGCCCTCCAGTGAAAAAAACACGTGCTGCAGCTTCGAGTCGTCAGCCCACCTGTTGTATTGAGCTATGCGCTCGAACTTCTCGAGCCAGTCCTCCGGGTCCTCACCTGGAAAACTTGAAAGGTGCGTGGTTCGCGTGGCTGCTTCAGCAAGACAGACGGCAAAGGGATGGCATCCGGCATGCTGACGGAGGTGTTTGTTGGCACTGATGGTTGTGCTGAGGTCAGTTTCCTGGCGGTCGGACGAGACTGCAAAGGCCCGAACTCTGGTTGTAGTCCTTGCAGCCGCCGGCTACTTTGATGGGTGGGCGTAACTTCGACTCTCAAGGTGTCAAGCGGGCTGGAGTCCCGGCTTCTTGGAGGGGTCCTGAGCATGGGGTGCACTACCCAGCAAAGCTCCACCAAAATGTCACGCGTGAATGCGGTGATCACTGAACACAATAACGCAGGATTCGGCGAATGTCAGCACCACAGCTCAAGATCGCTTCTTCTTCTTCTTCTTCTTCTTCTTCTCCTCAAGTAATATCGCTGACACCTCCGCTTCCTCTTCTTCGAGACGGCGCGTGCTTCAGGTCAGCGCTAAGCGAAAATGCGGAATGCACTGTGTCAATATTTATGTGGGTTAGGTTCTCCATGCAACCTTCGACACAAGGAACATTTGCAGACTTTCCACAGGATAGCAGTTTGGAAAGAGCTTGCAAGCTTTCTGTCGTGTCACAGTAGCCTTCACCCGCACTGGAAACTCAATCGCTACTACACTGCCAAGTTTCGTTTCTCGAGTATGCCACTGTACATGCAAAATGTTTTTTATGCGCATAAAATGTCTTTCATTGCGTTATGTATCTACTGTATCTTAGTGTTCAGTTTCGCTTTGTTATACTGAGATGACTTGGGCGGCAAGTTTTCAATCTGCCGAAAGAAGGGGATGGGGTCCTATTAGCACCTTCTCTCTTTTTAATTGTTTCCTCTCTCTCTCTGTCTCTCTCTCTGTCTCCCTACCCCCACCCCCATGCATGCTGCTTGGCAAGCGCTATATATGCGGCTATACATATAAACATCAGTTTTGTCTCTCGTGGAGCAAATATGCTAGACAGAATGACCCCATGGTTCTTAAAATACTAAATAAATTAAAAAAAGACATAAAAAATACTAGCCTCTAGGTAGACGTCCTTAATGTGCTTAGTCGAAGTGAAAGGAAACACTGGGCAACACAAACATTTCCACAACATGTTAACGATTCATATATCACAGACTCATTACCAATTATTCATCTGTAAACACCACTGGGCAATGCAAACATTTCCACAATAAGCTAACAATACAAAAACTAAAAAGATTTTAAACTCTTCGTGTGTAAGGAACACTGAGCTCTACAAACATTTCCATAGTATGGCAATGATCCAAAATTTAAACATGGATTGAAAAACTGCTTGTCTATCAAAACTATAAACCAACTGCCAAACTCTATACGAAACAAAAGACAGAAATTGGAATCAAAGAGCAAAGGTTGTAATGAGGAAGCGGAAACACAAGGAATTGAATGCTGATTTTACGGGAAGGGATAATTTGAACTGTCACAGTTTGAAGAAGGCTGGCATACTTTACTTTGATGAGGATCACTGTCGTTCGTTTCATACAAAGGCTACCGTGAAATCAAGACTAGGTTTCTTTGCACAGTTGATTTCCGAATAAAATTGTCCGCGATCCTACTGAGATTTATTTTTCAAATCAGCAAATCAGCTCTGCGTGCCCATAGAAAAGGGCTATGTGAATGTGATTCAATGAAATCCACAACACACTCTCTCAGGTTTCTGTTGCCTCTGAATTCCATCACTTCTTGGAAGCACCTGTTTGTTACCTCGTTGCGTAGAAAGGTTATCCATGCCCATATAGCAAAACTAATGTTTTCCTGCGCTCTTTGTGAAAAGGAAAAAGCAGAGTTAAAGAAGAGTTATTTTGAAAGGTGTGCTCATAGCTGATATTTCGTATCAAAACATGATCCTAATGTTTGGGGACAGTTTGAAGTCTTCAAAAAAACAATGGTTTGGTTTAACGCCCCAAAGCGACTCAGGCTATTAGGGACGCCGCAGTGAAGGGCTCCGGAAATTTCGACCACCTGGGGTTCTTTAACGTGCACTGACATCGCACAGTACACGGGCCTCTAGAATTTCGCCTCCATCGAAATTCGACTGCCACGGCCGGGATCGAACCCGCGTCCTTCGGGCCAGCAGCCGAGCGCCATATCCACTCATCCACCGCAAGCAACATCAAAAACACTATGTTCAAGCACAAAAAACCACACTTATCAAGTGGCCAGTCATTTGATTCCGCATAGAGACTTGTAACAGGAGACGATCGGTGAGCTCCTGTTGCCAGTCAGATCCTGGATGGTGAACTGCATCTATAACCTACTATTGTCGCCCTTCGTAAGTGGGAAACAAAATCTATATGTACCGTGGCAGTTTAAGGCTGTGCTGTTCTTGCAGTGTGGTTAGGCAACTGTAATTTTTTAGAGAATTTGTTGCTGGGCTTGTTGGTTTTGGTCTATTCTGAATTATTTACGGCGCAAGGACGTCCTGTCTTTTTCTACCTTCGTCCTGTCCTTGCGCCCTAAATAATTCAGAATGTAATTCTTTAATTAATTCGTTTAGAGCCGTACGAAACAAGATATGCTCCCCCCTAACCACATCATGCAACCTCCGAGGGGGAAACAGGAAAAAAAAAAGAAGGGGTGCTTCAGCCCACAAGCCCCCTCGCAGTCGGCGATTATGGTACTACTTGCAGAAGCAAAGCTGCACAACAGTACCCGCTGGGCTAAGACCTGTGGAACTTGTGTATACTGCGCAGACCTTTTGCACAACTTTCAACAAAACCTTTTTCGTGACAGAGTATGCAGCTTGTTCGGTCGGAAAGCTGTCTGCACCGTGCGCCATAAATAATCGGGGGTTGAGTAAAAAAAAATGTAACATTGCCGCACAGTGCTTTGGATGGTGTCATGCAACTCAGCGTTTCGTGCAGCATAAACTTTCTAGGTATATAAGTTAGATCCAAGCTTGCGGCAGGCGTTTGAACAGACGACCTATTAGCGGGTGGCTGCGTAAAAAAAGTTTATCATTTTTTTCTGGGGGGGGGGGGGGATCAGTTTTGGAGTGGGCCTCCCGCATGCTCGCTTAGGACGACGGACTGTCCCAAGTCCAAGGGCGGCCCAGCTCAGTTATTCTGTATCTATGCTGCTGTCATCATTTTAACTGCACTGTACTTTTTTATTGTTGTCATCAAGTGTACAATTAAATCAGTTTTCTCAGTTAATCCTGCCAATTCGAGAGGTTTATCTGGCGGAGCAGGGAAACGGGACCTACGAAGAAGAAAGCGAAATAGAACAAGAAAGAAGTAAAAATCTTTACTGAACTCTCTCCCCAACAGTATAGGTCGACACATAAAACTGCAATAAAAGTGACAGAAGAAACGTACCAGGGAACAGAAATTTATTCTGTGGGCCAGTGCCCTCCAGTACCATGAACTCTCATAATGAAGTAGTTCACCGGCAGGAATTTTTAGGCTGTTTTCATCATCCACAGTTGAAGAGCAGCTTTCACGTATTGCACTTGCAGCACGTTGAATGCTAAATATTAAATAAGTTGCTTCCTTGCAGCAGACGAACCACTGGTGTTGCTATGCTGCAGGTCTTTGGTGCGCACAGGTAAGAGAGAGCCAAACAAACACACAGAATTAGTTTAGCTGTAAGAGAGGTTCCTTTCCTTGCAAAACCACAGTGCAAAGACGAATGCACTGGTTATGTATGTGCCCTTTCTATCTCCATCCTTTAAAGCTGGCCTGTACTGATAACTGCATTTTAATGACAGAGTCACTATTTTCACCTGACTCAGCTTAAAGGGACACTGAGAACAACTCTATTGTTAGCAAAATCCAATATGTGGGCATTCCAAAGAGTTGTTGTTTGTCCAGCAGCAAAAGACTAATTTATTGCAGAGAGATTTGGATTTTGAGTTCAGAACGATTTTTCCACCTCTCTGACTCAAACTCTGGAGTCTCTGATGATATAACCTCCAGAAGTGATGTTAACCATGGCGTAAACGCGGACTCTTTGATTGTTGACTGCAAGCGGGGCTAGCAGCAGCCGAAGTAAAAGCAACCGCCGGCCAGACGTTGAAGGCATCTTTTGTCTCTTCGTTGACGCCAGCAGCTGGTATGGATCCCGTTCTCGATAACAAAGTTTTCGCGATAAACTCTGTTAGCTCCATTCTGCATTTCCCGAAACTTAGCCCCAGAGAGTGTACAATGCTTTTGAGGACTTAGAAAACTGGACTAGCCGGATACCAAGAGTATTGGGCACTGACGAGTTGGCAGCAAACGAGCTACCGCCTCGACCTGTAGAGTGCTGTCGTATGTTACTGCCGAGTCTCTCTCTCGACAGTGTCGCTCGAACCTTGGAACCCTCGTGTTCAGTAGATGGATGTGGTTGCATATGCCGTCCTTGGCGCGGCTAACCATGCGCTCCGTGGAAGAATCTGAAGGGAGGCTTCTTGTGAGCACTTCGCAGGTGCGTTAAGTGTCGGCTGTGATGTGTCTGCACTGTTGATTGACAGGAATACAGTAAAACCTCGTTGTACGTTTTTTTTTTTACTTGCGGAAAGAAACATATTATCCAAACCACCTCACTTTGAGAAATGTAACTGGTAAATTGAGGGAAAAAAACATTTATTGACAATTTCACTTTTTAGAAATGCTGATTCGCATTTCTTGGCACAAAGTAAGCAAAATCGCTGCCTTATGCTTCGCCCTTTTGCTCCCCAGTACTATGAGAAAGCCACTGCGGCAGCTAATTGTCGCAGTGCTTCTGCTTTTTAAGCTGCGTGTATAACTTAGAAGGGTCAGGGTTCGGGCTAGTGGGTAATCAGAATGAGGATTCATAGCGCACCGAATACACAGGACACAACACAAGCGCTTGTGTTGTGTCCTGTATATTCAGTGCGCTATGACTCCTCATGCGTGTATAAGTTCATCGCTGTAGTTGATAGAAGCTTCGCCTCGTTTCCCTTATGCACCGCGAAGAAACCTCAGCGTTTGTCTGCTTCATATTGCGACCCCGCAGAAATGGCCATTGCAAACGCTAGCACGCAGTTTTTATTTTTTGTTTTTGATGGCGGCGGTGGTGCTTCCCCTTGTCGCACTGAGGAACCGCAAAGAAGCCACCACAGTGGGTGACTGCCGCAAAAACACGTCATGTACCCTCTCGTTCGGCCCACTCCTATGTTTGCACATGTGCGGTTGATCAATAAAATTATTATACGACCACAATTTGTCACATTTTAAGTGTAGTAGCCAGGAAATCGCGTTTCCGGGAACATATTATTCGGAAAAATATAGTTTAACTCTAAAGACAATTATAATGTCCATGATTTTGAGCGTACGAACTGGGAATGTATAAACGAGGTTTTACTTTACTGACAAACTTCGTCCGAGGAGCACTTAGAAAGCGTTTGCGTTAACTGATGCTCCACACTTTTAAATCATGGCACATCAAAAATGAAACCACACGGACACCGCCAGACCAAGGATACCAAAACGATCTGCCTGCCTCTGGCACTACAAAGTAAAAGTTGTCTTTAACTTGCAAAATTCAGGCTGCCTTTTGCAGTCTTGGTTGTGTAATGAAAGTGCGCTAGCATTTTGAAATGACACTTGCTTCAATACTCAGATGCGTAACCTTCGTGGGCATTTGTCAGCTTCACAGATAGTGTTATTTTGGTGATGTCATCTCACCTGTACTTGTGAAGTTGGCCTTTAGCAACGATACCTATATTATAGTTCTTGCTTTTTTCTACGTTCGAAGAGGTGTGTTGTGATTAGGAGGTGGCATTCTATCAACACAAGCCAACTTCAAATTCTCTGCGGCCCACGAGATTACTCTTCCAGAAGAAAACAGCAGATAAGGATACACTATTACAGCACGATAAATCTTTATAAAATTGCACTTAGTAACAATGGGCCATGGTCTGAAGCATCTTACATTGCTCCGCTGACGAATCAATAGTCAAGGAAATCTGCTTTTTAAAGTTTCACTATCTCAAACAAACCACAGGCAGCAAAATTCGTGACCTTGTAATTTGGGCTTGCGATTTAGCTCCTTTTTATTACTCGAATAACGGACTACTTTTTCATCGAGTACGAATTCCGTGTGACGGCCCTGAAAGTGGGCCCTAATGAAAGTGCTAAAACAGATTGAATTTTTTTAATTCTGCTAAATCTACATACAAGGCCAGCAGTGCAACTTTAAAATAGTTCACTAAGAAGGAAATTACTGTTCATGTACATAAAGGTGAGGTGTGTAATCACCAATTGTCAAGTATGTTAGAATGACTGAAAAAAAATTCTCTTTATGCAGGCACCTTCTTGGGACTGCAGCATGACAAATTTACTTATTCTAGTTCATTGCACAGCCAAATATATCGGAAAAATAAGTAGCAAAAAGGTTTTTAAAGAAAAAGAACTAAAAAGACTTGAAACATCTATGAATGGATAAAGCAGTCGAGAGGGTTACTATCTGCCAAATCTGTAGTTCCGCTTATCCTCAGTGCCACTAACTTGTTTGTGAGGCAGCCTGCTCTTTTCTTCCCAGTTTCTTACGGCATCCATACGCTGACAGGAAGATTTCCAGATATAGTCGCATGTGAGGCAAGCCTTAAATGTGTACACATATAACTTGATCCCATTGTCATTTAAGAATTCTAGTGTCCTTCCCTGCATGGCAACAGTGACATACGCATGTACACGACACGTCCAGGTCGCAGAAGGCATGCAAAAAGTACAGTATAATCACTGGGCTAGGCTTGCGTAACAGTTGATAGAAATTAAAACGGAACAAAGCAGTTACCATACTCCAGTTTTTTTTATGGCTTGCGCCACCTGAGCGCGTTATGTACATCACGGCAGTCGTCTAGCAGTTGAAACCAAAACAGCGAAAAAAAAGGCAGTTATAAATTATTCACCGCTTGTTGGCGCAGTCTGCGTGGCCATTTTTCAATGTGTTGCGCATCATTCTAAAGTGAGAAAACAGAAGTCAAATTTAGCTCTGTATTCTTTCAACATGATTTGTTTTCAGTTGGAACTCTGTTCTAGCAGATTTCTCAAAAATCGAGTTAAGCCTCATTTCTACCCAAAACTGCAGCATCTGGAAAATATAATTTGCCACAACACGATGCCAAAAGCACTGCACGGATACTTGTGGATCCCTTTTACTTGTTATAGAACTGCATTTCTAGCGCTTCTTATGCATGGTGTGACCTGAAGGTAAGTTCGAACAGTACACTTTCGAAGAGAGATGCTTAGACAATGTAGTGTCCAGCGTTCTTACTAGCAACATTGTATGACCGCTACCAATGACATGTTGACCCAAAAGCGGCAGCAAAGAAGGAGCCGAAGGAAGACGAAAGGCCAGCAGGTTCTCCATGGATGCTATGAAACTTCAATAGCCTGGTTTGTACCTAAGTTTAAACATTTCATGTTCAAACTTATGTAATACCTCAATAGAGGCCTTTCAGGGTAAAATAAATGATTATGACCTTATTTTTATTCTCCGAATTCTGGGCGGGGGGGGGGGGGGGGGACGAAAATAAAGGGCCACAATTTGCCGGATGTCCAAGGAACAGGGTAGACGAACTGCGACTCGTCGCTGGCGTTGCGTCGAAGGAATCGGTGGAAGGAAGGCCTTGTCTCCAGACTGCACAGCTACTCCGGTACAGTGGCACTCTAGGCACCTTTTTGTTGCTCCCAAGAACAAACGCGTCACCCCTCTCTTTAAGATGAACTGCACTTGCTCCTTCCTTTCAGTCTTTTTCCTTCCAAGCTTGAAATTCTGTAAAAAGAAAAAAATTATACATATTTATGCAGAGAGACCACACTATGAGTGCATTTGATTTGCTTTGTTCCCAACCATTTACATGACATTCTTCAAGACTTAAGGCAGCCAGCTGTAGGTTCTGACTAAATAGCGGAAGTTAATCACTCTCTACACGACACACAGCTACTAAATGGCTGCTCAGACTGCTTTGAAAACAGCACGCCGCCACGGTGGCTCAGTGGTTATGGCGCTTGGGTGCTGACCCGAAAGGACACAGGTTCAATCCCAGCCGCGGCGGTCGCATTTCGTTGGAGCTGAAATTCTAGAGGCCAGTCTATTGTGTGCGACGTCAGTGCACGTCAAAAGACCCCAGGTACGGCGTCGTGAGTCACTTTGAGACGTTAAACCTCCATGAACGTAAAACCCAAAACACTACCAACACTTACACTTCACTACTGTCGTCAGCCTAAGCTTTAAAAATGGTTCAGTGCACTTTGTAAAGCAGGTGTCATAAGTTTCACAAATCTAGCAACCTGTAAATAACCTATGAAAGATCAACACTAATCCTGAATTAAAGAAAAGGGCACATTATTACGGTACACTTCCAACTGCTCTGTAATTTTTTTTAAGATTACCATGCCCAGTCTCCAATGTGTTTACACTGCATGCATTTATTTCATTTGCACTTGTCTTTCATTTCATGCACCACAAAGGCCACTTCTGTCATAAGGTGGACAGTTCGGCTTGTTGATGCATAACATAGAGGTGACAACAGCATCTAGAGAGGGTGAAGAATAAGGGACACAACACAGCACAGTGCTACTCGAGTGAACGAAGCCAACAGACGTTGGAAACAAGGCAGTCGGAGATTTCTGTCTTATGGTGGAGCAGGGGAAAATGGGGAAGTAGTTTTTATACAGTTATATATTTCAATATCTACACAGTGCCTTGACAGGTATACAATTCAACAAGCACCTATTTGCGTCAAGGTTACAAGAGCAGAAAACATGGGTTGAAAGCAACACGCATTGAAGACAATACCACGAAAATAAGTAAAGGAACATAAGCACAAACAAGCCAGGTAGACAGTTAGAAATGCCGGGTAAGTAAATCACAAACCGTGCATCAGCTGCTGCTTTCATAGTCGGGAGTGAAAATATTCCACTAGCTGATAGTGCATGAAAAAAAAGGATACATACAAACATGCAGGCGAAAAGTTCCTTAAAGGGATACTGCATTAAATTGAGGCTTTCTATAAAATCGACAAAATTGGGTTCAGAAGGTGTGATTATTTATAGTTTCAGTCTTTATGTTTACATGGATGGCGTTATTTTGTAGGTTCTTTGCGCGCGTGCCATTTGCCACCCATCCAGGCGGGGGCGGCATGACATCGGTTCAGCTCTCACGCCTGGAAGTTCAGAGTTGGTAGCATGGAAACATGAAACTCATCGACAGTTACAGCCTGTGGTAGTAACTGTAGCACCCTCTAGCCAGCACTCTCTCTGTAGCACTCCAGACACAATCGGCGGCACTCTCAGCGTATCCCCTACGTGGCGCGTAGCGTCCACGTAGCTGCAGCAGGCGCACGGCGTGCCACCGAAGCGGCCGGGCACGGAGGCAGGCAGATGCATGACGTCGCAGCTTCCAAGGAGCATTAGTCTAAGGGCGCCGCTGCCAGGTGCCCCAGCTCAAGAAAAAAAATGAGGGGAAAAAGGGGGTTTCCGCTGGCTTCGTGCAAAAAATGATGTGGTTTCAGTCATCTTAAAAACTCCAGCTTTCATTCGAGTATAACATTAGACCGCCTATAATTTAATTCAGTATCCCTTTGATCTTTAGAAATGCTCGTGCGACTTAGACACATAGGTTGAGTGGAGCAAATACCTTTTATCGAAGGGTATTTCCTTAAAAAGTATGTCCAGCAATAATGTGAGGCGATACCGTATGCAGCGCGAAGACAGACTGGCCAAGTTTAGTCGCCATTATTTTAAATGCTCTTCGAAAAATTTAAAACTTTTGACGAAGCGAGCAGCTCAATTTTGTAACGCTTCTAGGCTACTTATATGAACACGTGTGGGGGGTCCCACATGATAAACGCGTATTCAAGAATAGGCGCCAGAGTCCTTTAAAGGACTTTGGCACAGTGTTTCTTCGAAATTTTGTGCAACTTGATTCTCTTTTCTCTTCTTAAATTTAAGAACGCATCGTGCCTTCGGAGTTAAGCACTGCAAGTGCTGAATCCATGCTGTCTGATGGGAAAGCAACTGCAAATTATACCTTCATTAAGGATTAAATGACTATACACACCCAATTTTAGTTACCTTCCTTCAAATAATGTTAGTAGTTAAAATACTGTTACCGTGCTGTATTCGCTTGCAACCGCTAAATAATTTATAATTGAATTCTCCGCTTACACTGTTTCGGTTTCATCAACCAAACGATGCCTACGACATGTAGCTGAACTATGGTCACAGAAAAAAATTGCAATATAATCACTGATACATGGATTTAGTTCAGCACTCAAGCCAACCCATTGCGAGAGTTGAATGACAAACAACATATCAGCAGTTACCATATTTACTCCTTTAATTTGTGCACCCGTAATTTTAGACCAGAGTTTATGGAAAAATATTACTGATATTTTATGGTCCCTGCTGCGGCAGCGTGCACGCAAGGCAGGCTTGAGAAGATTGACGCGGCCATGTCGCTGTGTGCAGTTGGGACTGATGTGAGTGGCGTGAAGGTTCCACCACGCCGCTCTAAAGAAGATGTCAAGATGTCATCATGTCACTCCCACGCCAAAGCCACAGCAAAGCATACCTGCTGCATGTGAGGGGCGAGCATGACCGGTATTACGTGCCCCTCGCCCATTCCCTGACAGCCGCACATGTGAAAAGAAAAACTCGTTAATTCATTTGTAAACTACTTTGGGTAAAGAAAGTTTGAATTGCGTGCCATTTACTTAGCTCGCTCATGCTGACAGTCACTTTCCCAGGCACAAACTTCCGATATACAGAACCTTAAACTACCGAGCCGTTGGCAGTTTCGTTTGCCACTAGTGAGCCAGGAGCACGTGAGGGTGCAGTTTTAGTGCCTTTTGTATCCATCTGCCAGTGCCTGCTGGCTCTGCGAGTGTACTGTTGAATATTTATTGCTTTGAGCCCCGCATGCACCGTCTTGCCATCTCGGGAGAAGGGGTGTTATGCATCGACCTGTATTTGCAATCTATCTTTTCTTTCTACCAACGAACAGTGAGAGTTGTGTGGTCATTTTATACGTGCCAATGTAGGATGTGCGCATAATTTGTGCACACCCTTTTGGAGCCATAAATTACTGGCAAGTGTGCGGAAATTACGCAAGAAAATATGAAACATTGCCATTTTTTACACGCCTTAAATGACGTAATGCTACGTCGCAGCTGTTGTTCAGTTGATGAAATTGAAACAGCGTGAGAGAAGAAATTCAACTATAAATTATGTTGCGGTCATAGGTGAATGCCACACGGTGATCTATGTTTTGTAATGTCTATCACTTGATTTGAAAGAAAGCATGCATGCAAAACTTGGGTGCCTTAGTCCTTTAAAGGGCAATTCCAAGGCTTTTTCGAGGTTCAGGAAATCCAGTGAAACATTTACTGTACTGCGGGCCTCCCTCCCCACCCTAAAGTATGGCAGCCAAGCAGCAGTTCATTCCTGCTCAATTCGTTTTAAAGTCTTAAGATTTCGTGGCCTCTGGTCAGGTGTTTTCTGCACACAACACCACATTTCAGTGTCACAAACGTTAATTGCATGTCACTTGCCACTCACCGCTTGAGCAAGTAATTTTGAGGCTCGTATTTGGTCGCATTGGGCACTTTATAAACTGAGTCTGCACTTTCAATCAACATTTCAGCCATGCGACATGCGTACAATGTCTCTGTTGCCGTCGCTACGCCAACCAAAGCCTTGTCACTGGCCACGTGGCAAGGTCCAGTTTCAGTTCGCTGCTTTAAAGTAATTCCACTCATTATCCTGAAGAACAATTTGTTGCGTTGGAGATGTGATGCGAACCCCCAGAGTTTTCATTTCTTATAATTTGTTCCATTTGTTCCCATTTTTTATTATAATTTTTAATATATTTTTTATAACTTGTTTTCATTTGTTATAATGCCGTTGACTGCACAGGGTGCAGCTTTCAGGTGACACCACTTAAAAACTCTTGGGGACAAGAGCTAATTTTGAGAACAAGAGCACATGTTTCAAGGTCAATTTGTAAAGCTGTCCGAATCATCTTTCTTGTATGGAAACAGTCATCAATGTATAGTCTATTTTTTATGTTACACCAGAACCAATATCACTGCTGAAAATGGGGGCCTAAAGCAGGGTCTTGATGTAGTCAAGAGGACATGAGCATGGCGGCTGCTTCAACACCCTTTATCGTTGCTTTCTGTGGATGGTGAGTGAAGCGGTTTTAGAGCCAAAGTAGTATATATTTCGACGTGAGCCAGGAGCATAGAAAAATCTGTATCGAATGCTTTCTGAAAATAAAGCAGAATGCATTCACTCTGGAGACCCTTATGAAATGACCGGAAAGTGCCTTTGGAGAATGAGAATTCATTAAGTTTTATACTAATAACACAGGGCATTTAGGATCTAGAACCATGATGGTAATCAAAGTTCTTATAGGTGGGTACAGACACTTGTGTATACTGCAAGCATAATGATTATCTCACTGAAAGCTGATTAAAAAGTTGAAAACAACAATATGAAGGGTTTGGGTTTATGGGGCTTAATATCCCAAAGCGACTAGGGGTACGAGGAACATCGTAATAACATACGGCCGGTATGTGTGAAATAAGCACCCCGAATATGCGAGCTCAACAGCTCGTGAGAAAACTAACCCATGTGACCTTTGTTTTAATGCTTTTACCCACCGTCGTGAACTGCTGCAGCACCACGAGCAGGAGCATGGCTTCGTGGCGAGACGCAGCATGGTTCAGTTCTCTTCCATTGCAGGCGAGAAAGAATCACGTGTTCTTAGTTTTTGTTTGTGCATGCAGGCATGAAGGAATGTGTTAGCTTGTGTACAGGCAAGGAGGTTTGTCTGGAGCACTCGCGCTGTGTTGTGCAGAGCAAAAACAAAGAGGAAATTTTATAGATTCAGTGGTTTTTATAGCAAAAATGTTGGTTTAAAAAGCTCCCTGCAGAATGACAATAGCATCAAGTGTTGGGTCTCCAGATCGCAGCCGTCTAGACGTCAGCTCATGTCTGTATACGTATGAGCGCATTCCAACTTACACGCAGAACATGAGCAAATTGTGGGCTTCAGCTCATGATTTACTCAAAAGGTGGTATAACCAAAGAGAAATAAATACAAGTGTGGGAGGAATCGTTCTCCGCTGATTGACCTTTCATGGCTTCCATGCTTATCTGCTCATTTGGAGGGTTCAGTGATAGTGCCTGCATATGCCACTTCGTGCCACTTCGGAATGAATCTAAGTCCAATGCTTAACTTTGTGTTTTGTTGCGCTGTTGTGTGTGTAAGTTTTGATGCACAATTCTGTATAGACACCACAAGCAGTGACCAGTTAGCCCATTTTTGATTTTTGTGCTTTCACAGATTCACAGTGTTTAAGAGGTGAATCGAGATCCGGTGGTACTACAACTTCTGCATGATGCCCGTCTTGCTAGAAAATTTTTGTTCTTACAGCTGCTGAAATACATAATGGTTTCTTTGTGTTAAACATTCACATGATTTTACACAAATTATTTTACCTCTTTTAAAAAAGTGTGTACCTGCAGCTCATATGAAACTTTTATTCATGTTCATAGCGTTCTAGCCTGGGTCACCTGTGTGAATATTTATGCACTGCGTATGTTGTACGAGGCAGCTGCAAGTGAACCCAGAGACATACTACCGGATGCGTATTCCGCTTTACCGGATGCCTCCCACGCAAGTGCAGTGACATGCGTGCGGCCAGGTAAGGTAGGCCGGTATAAGCCTCCGGCAGTACGTCTCTGGTATGGTGAAAACGTGTAATGACTAATGATTAAAGTAGGGGCTGTCCGAAATATTGTGCACGTAGGGAGCGAATGTTGACTAAGTTGTGTTTTAACGGTCTCCAAAAAATAATAATAATGGTCACGGCATGTAGTGAAAAGTCAAGATAACTTATAGTGATTATGGGTAACTGATTCTAATCAGAGAGAAGGCAACTACAGCATAAGGCGGCAGAAAGTTAGGTGGGGAAATGAGATTAGGAAGTTGCATTGCAGAGACAAGATGGCCGCAGCTAGCACAGGACTGGGTTAATTAGTTATGGGAGAGGCTTTTGTTCATAGTGGGCTTAGTCAGGCTGATGATGATGAAAAGATATATTCAAATCACTAGAGGAACTTCAGCACAAGGCATGGCTATGACAGCACCTTGCTTATGGTCTGCAGATTATACCTAAGTGTTCAGAGTTGTGAAGTTTTCAGTACAATATTTTTACAGATTGGTAGCAAGGAAATGCAGGGAGCCTTACTGGAGAAAAATTGGAGAATGAAAATATTTTTGGAGCCGTGCACATTTTGTCAAACCGGTGCCACCCCAACCATAGTAAGACGTGATCGAATGGGGACGGCGGCAGCTCTGTGAAACCCCTTTTATGCTACCTAAGGCATCAAGACTACCACAACCAAAAGTACTGGTTTTTCTCCTGATAAGAGAATGGAAAGCGAGCACTATCAATGTTTGGCTGCACAGAACACACACTAAAATTTTTGTGGTCTAGTCTGTGCTGCGCCTAGGCTACTCCACTTCGGGAATGCACTCGTAAAAACTGCAGCGTGTTTACAAGCAATGATTAAACAAAGTAAATAAGCCTGGATGCACCCACGTCGTTTTGCTTTCCTTTGGCACACCCGCCCAGGATAACGAGAATTAGATGTAGTGCGGCTGCGCCCCACAGCCAGTATGCGCTGCCATGTCTCCTATCCAGGCAGCCATGCTGCACCTTTTGCTTCGCACTTCCTGGAATGCTGGGCCATGCTAAAAGCATTTTGAAGTATTTCTGCGCATCCTACTGAGATGGCACAATGTTTTAGGCACAGCCTGCAGCTTTTCAGGGGGCGGTACATATGTGGCTCTCGGTGCAAAAAAAAGTACAATGTTTTTCGGGGAATCTCTCTTTGGTCATCTCATGGCGACGTACTGCAATCACAAATGCATAAAGTTTCTCTTAACGTGTCTGATATAACTCTTTGTCTTTCGGTTTGTGCTTGGCTAAATATGATATTAACGTCAGCTTTTAGCAGCGCTGTTGTTCTTGCTGCATTTTACTGCAAGGTAGCTATTAGCCAGGGTAATTTGCATAAGCTTCTGTGATCTACATGCCAGGTGAAAGGAGGAGTAGTGCCATTGGCTCGCTTTGGTGCAAATGCCCTCAGTGTGCCGCATTGTGACCCCACTACCGATGCTGTTTCTATAAAAGCGCAGGTTTGAACCGCAGCGTTTCAGATAGTCTGCGGATTGATGGATAGATGGACTGGAAAAAATCTGCATGCAGAGAGATGGAAATAGTTTTTAAATGCATTCCTGCATTAAACATAGGTTACATAGTCCCCTGCATAGCTTCGTTGATACAGCAATGCATGTGACATATGGAGGACACGGGTTTGGATCACACATGCAGTACGTGGTAGAGCCACCGCAGTGGCTTAGTGTTTATGATCTTATCTTAGTGTTGTGAACTTATCTGGAGGCAGTTATTACGATGTTCCTCGTACCCCTAGTCGCTTTGGGATATTAAGCCCCATAAACCCAAACCCTTCATATTGTTGTTTTCAACTTTTTAATCAGCTTTCAGTGAGATAATCATTATGCTTGCAGTATACACAAGTGTCTGTACCCACCTATAAGAACTTTGATTACCATCATGGTTCTAGATCCTAAATGCCCTGTGTTATTAGTATAAAACTTAATGAATTCTCATTCTCCAAAGGCACTTTCCGGTCATTTCATAAGGGTCTCCAGAGTGAATGCATTCTGCTTTATTTTCAGAAAGCATTCGATACAGATTTTTCTATGCTCCTGGCTCACGTCGAAATATATACTACTTTGGCTCTAAAACCGCTTCACTCACCATCCACAGAAAGCAACGATAAAGGGTGTTGAAGACAGCCGCCATGCTCATGTCCTCTTGACTACATCAAGACCCTGCTTTAGGCCCCCATTTTCAGCAGTGATATTGGTTCTGGTGTAACATAAAAAATAGACTATACATTGATGACTGTTTCCATACAAGAAAGATGATTCGGACAGCTTTACAAATTGACCTTGAAACATGTGCTCTTGTTCTCAAAATTAGCTCTTGTCCCCAAGAGTTTTTAAGTGGTGTCACCTGAAAGCTGCACCCTGTGCAGTCAACGGCATTATAACAAATGAAAACAAGTTATAAAAAATATATTAAAAATTATAATAAAAAATGGGAACAAATGGAACAAATTATAAGAAATGAAAACTCTGGGGGTTCGCATCACATCTCCAACGCAACAAATTGTTCTTCAGGATAATGAGTGGAATTACTTTAAAGCAGCGAACTGAAACTGGACCTTGCCACGTGGCCAGTGACAAGGCTTTGGTTGGCGTAGCGACGGCAACAGAGACATTGTACGCATGTCGCATGGCTGAAATGTTGATTGAAAGTGCAGACTCAGTTTATAAAGTGCCCAATGCGACCAAATACGAGCCTCAAAATTACTTGCTCAAGCGGTGAGTGGCAAGTGACATGCAATTAACGTTTGTGACACTGAAATGTGGTGTTGTGTGCAGAAAACACCTGACCAGAGGCCACGAAATCTTAAGACTTTAAAACGAATTGAGCAGGAATGAACTGCTGCTTGGCTGCCATACTTTAGGGTGGGGAGGGAGGCCCGCAGTACAGTAAATGTTTCACTGGATTTCCTGAACCTCGAAAAAGCCTTGGAATTGCCCTTTAAAGGACTAAGGCACCCAAGTTTTGCATGCATGCTTTCTTTCAAATCAAGTGATAGACATTACAAAACATAGATCACCGTGTGGCATTCACCTATGACCGCAACATAATTTATAGTTGAATTTCTTCTCTCACGCTGTTTCAATTTCATCAACTGAACAACAGCTGCGACGTAGCATTACGTCATTTAAGGCGTGTAAAAAATGGCAATGTTTCATATTTTCTTGCGTAATTTCCGCACACTTGCCAGTAATTTATGGCTCCAAAAGGGTGTGCACAAATTATGCGCACATCCTACATTGGCACGTATAAAATGACCACACAACTCTCACTGTTCGTTGGTAGAAAGAAAAGATAGATTGCAAATACAGGTCGATGCATAACACCCCTTCTCCCGAGATGGCAAGACGGTGCATGCGGGACTCAAAGCAATAAATATTCAACAGTACACTCGCAGAGCCAGCAGGCACTGGCAGATGGATACAAAAGGCACTAAAACTGCACCCTCACGTGCTCCTGGCTCACTAGTGGCAAACGAAACTGCCAACGGCTCGGTAGTTTAAGGTTCTGTATATCGGAAGTTTGTGCCTGGGAAAGTGACTGTCAGCATGAGCGAGCTAAGTAAATGGCACGCAATTCAAACTTTCTTTACCCAAAGTAGTTTACAAATGAATTAACGAGTTTTTCTTTTCACATGTGCGGCTGTCAGGGAATGGGCGAGGGGCACGTAATACCGGTCATGCTCGCCCCTCACATGCAGCAGGTATGCTTTGCTGTGGCTTTGGCGTGGGAGTGACATGATGACATCTTGACATCTTCTTTAGAGCGGCGTGGTGGAACCTTCACGCCACTCACATCAGTCCCAACTGCACACAGCGACATGGCCGCGTCAATCTTCTCAAGCCTGCCTTGCGTGCACGCTGCCGCAGCAGGGACCATAAAATATCAGTAATATTTTTCCATAAACTCTGGTCTAAAATTACGGGTGCACAAATTAAAGGAGTAAATATGGTAACTGCTGATATGTTGTTTGTCATTCAACTCTCGCAATGGGTTGGCTTGAGTGCTGAACTAAATCCATGTATCAGTGATTATATTGCAATTTTTTTCTGTGACCATAGTTCAGCTACATGTCGTAGGCATCGTTTGGTTGATGAAACCGAAACAGTGTAAGCGGAGAATTCAATTATAAATTATTTAGCGGTTGCAAGCGAATACAGCACGGTAACAGTATTTTAACTACTAACATTATTTGAAGGAAGGTAACTAAAATTGGGTGTGTATAGTCATTTAATCCTTAATGAAGGTATAATTTGCAGTTGCTTTCCCATCAGACAGCATGGATTCAGCACTTGCAGTGCTTAACTCCGAAGGCACGATGCGTTCTTAAATTTAAGAAGAGAAAAGAGAATCAAGTTGCACAAAATTTCGAAGAAACACTGTGCCAAAGTCCTTTAAAGGACTCTGGCGCCTATTCTTGAATACGCGTTTATCATGTGGGACCCCCCACACGTGTTCATATAAGTAGCCTAGAAGCGTTACAAAATTGAGCTGCTCGCTTCGTCAAAAGTTTTAAATTTTTCGAAGAGCATTTAAAATAATGGCGACTAAACTTGGCCAGTCTGTCTTCGCGCTGCATACGGTATCGCCTCACATTATTGCTGGACATACTTTTTAAGGAAATACCCTTCGATAAAAGGTATTTGCTCCACTCAACCTATGTGTCTAAGTCGCACGAGCATTTCTAAAGATCAAAGGGATACTGAATTAAATTATAGGCGGTCTAATGTTATACTCGAATGAAAGCTGGAGTTTTTAAGATGACTGAAACCACATCATTTTTTGCACGAAGCCAGCGGAAACCCCCTTTTTCCCCTCATTTTTTTTCTTGAGCTGGGGCACCTGGCAGCGGCGCCCTTAGACTAATGCTCCTTGGAAGCTGCGACGTCATGCATCTGCCTGCCTCCGTGCCCGGCCGCTTCGGTGGCACGCCGTGCGCCTGCTGCAGCTACGTGGACGCTACGCGCCACGTAGGGGATACGCTGAGAGTGCCGCCGATTGTGTCTGGAGTGCTACAGAGAGAGTGCTGGCTAGAGGGTGCTACAGTTACTACCACAGGCTGTAACTGTCGATGAGTTTCATGTTTCCATGCTACCAACTCTGAACTTCCAGGCGTGAGAGCTGAACCGATGTCATGCCGCCCCCGCCTGGATGGGTGGCAAATGGCACGCGCGCAAAGAACCTACAAAATAACGCCATCCATGTAAACATAAAGACTGAAACTATAAATAATCACACCTTCTGAACCCAATTTTGTCGATTTTATAGAAAGCCTCAATTTAATGCAGTATCCCTTTAAGGAACTTTTCGCCTGCATGTTTGTATGTATCCTTTTTTTTCATGCACTATCAGCTAGTGGAATATTTTCACTCCCGACTATGAAAGCAGCAGCTGATGCACGGTTTGTGATTTACTTACCCGGCATTTCTAACTGTCTACCTGGCTTGTTTGTGCTTATGTTCCTTTACTTATTTTCGTGGTATTGTCTTCAATGCGTGTTGCTTTCAACCCATGTTTTCTGCTCTTGTAACCTTGACGCAAATAGGTGCTTGTTGAATTGTATACCTGTCAAGGCACTGTGTAGATATTGAAATATATAACTGTATAAAAACTACTTCCCCATTTTCCCCTGCTCCACCATAAGACAGAAATCTCCGACTGCCTTGTTTCCAACGTCTGTTGGCTTCGTTCACTCGAGTAGCACTGTGCTGTGTTGTGTCCCTTATTCTTCACCCTCTCTAGATGCTGTTGTCACCTCTATGTTATGCATCAACAAGCCGAACTGTCCACCTTATGACAGAAGTGGCCTTTGTGGTGCATGAAATGAAAGACAAGTGCAAATGAAATAAATGCATGCAGTGTAAACACATTGGAGACTGGGCATGGTAATCTTAAAAAAAATTACAGAGCAGTTGGAAGTGTACCGTAATAATGTGCCCTTTTCTTTAATTCAGGATTAGTGTTGATCTTTCATAGGTTATTTACAGGTTGCTAGATTTGTGAAACTTATGACACCTGCTTTACAAAGTGCACTGAACCATTTTTAAAGCTTAGGCTGACGACAGTAGTGAAGTGTAAGTGTTGGTAGTGTTTTGGGTTTTACGTTCATGGAGGTTTAACGTCTCAAAGTGACTCACGACGCCGTACCTGGGGTCTTTTGACGTGCACTGACGTCGCACACAATAGACTGGCCTCTAGAATTTCAGCTCCAACGAAATGCGACCGCCGCGGCTGGATTGAACCTGTGTCCTTTCGGGTCAGCACCCAAGCGCCATAACCACTGAGCCACCGTGGCGGCGTGCTGTTTTCAAAGCAGTCTGAGCAGCCATTTAGTAGCTGTGTGTCGTGTAGAGAGTGATTAACTTCCGCTATTTAGTCAGAACCTACAGCTGGCTGCCTTAAGTCTTGAAGAATGTCATGTAAATGGTTGGGAACAAAGCAAATCAAATGCACTCATAGTGTGGTCTCTCTGCATAAATATGTATAATTTTTTTCTTTTTACAGAATTTCAAGCTTGGAAGGAAAAAGACTGAAAGGAAGGAGCAAGTGCAGTTCATCTTAAAGAGAGGGGTGACGCGTTTGTTCTTGGGAGCAACAAAAAGGTGCCTAGAGTGCCACTGTACCGGAGTAGCTGTGCAGTCTGGAGACAAGGCCTTCCTTCCACCGATTCCTTCGACGCAACGCCAGCGACGAGTCGCAGTTCGTCTACCCTGTTCCTTGGACATCCGGCAAATTGTGGCCCTTTATTTTCGTCCCCCCCCCCCCCCCCCGCCCAGAATTCGGAGAATAAAAATAAGGTCATAATCATTTATTTTACCCTGAAAGGCCTCTATTGAGGTATTACATAAGTTTGAACATGAAATGTTTAAACTTAGGTACAAACCAGGCTATTGAAGTTTCATAGCATCCATGGAGAACCTGCTGGCCTTTCGTCTTCCTTCGGCTCCTTCTTTGCTGCCGCTTTTGGGTCAACATGTCATTGGTAGCGGTCATACAATGTTGCTAGTAAGAACGCTGGACACTACATTGTCTAAGCATCTCTCTTCGAAAGTGTACTGTTCGAACTTACCTTCAGGTCACACCATGCATAAGAAGCGCTAGAAATGCAGTTCTATAACAAGTAAAAGGGATCCACAAGTATCCGTGCAGTGCTTTTGGCATCGTGTTGTGGCAAATTATATTTTCCAGATGCTGCAGTTTTGGGTAGAAATGAGGCTTAACTCGATTTTTGAGAAATCTGCTAGAACAGAGTTCCAACTGAAAACAAATCATGTTGAAAGAATACAGAGCTAAATTTGACTTCTGTTTTCCTCACTTTAGAATGATGCGCAACACATTGAAAAATGGCCACGCAGACTGCGCCAACAAGCGGTGAATAATTTATAACTGCCTTTTTTTTCGCTGTTTTGGTTTCAACTGCTAGACGACTGCCGTGATGTACATAACGCGCTCAGGTGGCGCAAGCCATAAAAAAAACTGGAGTATGGTAACTGCTTTGTTCCGTTTAATTTCTATCAACTGTTACGCAAGCCTAGCCCAGTGATTATACTGTACTTTTTGCATGCCTTCTGCGACCTGGACGTGTCGTGTACATGCGTATGTCACTGTTGCCATGCAGGGAAGGACACTAGAATTCTTAAATGACAATGGGATCAAGTTATATGTGTACACATTTAAGGCTTGCCTCACATGCGACTATATCTGGAAATCTTCCTGTCAGCGTATGGATGCCGTAAGAAACTGGGAAGAAAAGAGCAGGCTGCCTCACAAACAAGTTAGTGGCACTGAGGATAAGCGGAACTACAGATTTGGCAGATAGTAACCCTCTCGACTGCTTTATCCATTCATAGATGTTTCAAGTCTTTTTAGTTCTTTTTCTTTAAAAACCTTTTTGCTACTTATTTTTCCGATATATTTGGCTGTGCAATGAACTAGAATAAGTAAATTTGTCATGCTGCAGTCCCAAGAAGGTGCCTGCATAAAGAGAATTTTTTTCAGTCATTCTAACATACTTGACAATTGGTGATTACACACCTCACCTTTATGTACATGAACAGTAATTTCCTTCTTAGTGAACTATTTTAAAGTTGCACTGCTGGCCTTGTATGTAGATTTAGCAGAATTAAAAAAATTCAATCTGTTTTAGCACTTTCATTAGGGCCCACTTTCAGGGCCGTCACACGGAATTCGTACTCGATGAAAAAGTAGTCCGTTATTCGAGTAATAAAAAGGAGCTAAATCGCAAGCCCAAATTACAAGGTCACGAATTTTGCTGCCTGTGGTTTGTTTGAGATAGTGAAACTTTAAAAAGCTGATTTCCTTGACTATTGATTCGTCAGCGGAGCAATGTAAGATGCTTCAGACCATGGCCCATTGTTACTAAGTGCAATTTTATAAAGATTTATCGTGCTGTAATAGTGTATCCTTATCTGCTGTTTTCTTCTGGAAGAGTAATCTCGTGGGCCGCAGAGAATTTGAAGTTGGCTTGTGTTGATAGAATGCCACCTCCTAATCACAACACACCTCTTCGAACGTAGAAAAAAGCAAGAACTATAATATAGGTATCGTTGCTAAAGGCCAACTTCACAAGTACAGGTGAGATGACATCACCAAAATAACACTATCTGTGAAGCTGACAAATGCCCACGAAGGTTACGCATCTGAGTATTGAAGCAAGTGTCATTTCAAAATGCTAGCGCACTTTCATTACACAACCAAGACTGCAAAAGGCAGCCTGAATTTTGCAAGTTAAAGACAACTTTTACTTTGTAGTGCCAGAGGCAGGCAGATCGTTTTGGTATCCTTGGTCTGGCGGTGTCCGTGTGGTTTCATTTTTGATGTGCCATGATTTAAAAGTGTGGAGCATCAGTTAACGCAAACGCTTTCTAAGTGCTCCTCGGACGAAGTTTGTCAGTAAAGTAAAACCTCGTTTATACATTCCCAGTTCGTACGCTCAAAATCATGGACATTATAATTGTCTTTAGAGTTAAACTATATTTTTCCGAATAATATGTTCCCGGAAACGCGATTTCCTGGCTACTACACTTAAAATGTGACAAATTGTGGTCGTATAATAATTTTATTGATCAACCGCACATGTGCAAACATAGGAGTGGGCCG